>NW_025932756.1:0-121235 GCF_000764305.2 Hyalella azteca
CTGTATCTTGGACATTAAGCCTGTATCTCGGTTACCAAGCCTGTATCCTGGATTCCAAGCCTTTATCTTTGATTTAGAGCCAATATTTTGGACATAGTATTCAAATTTTATATTCAGGGCTTGTATCATTGAAAGTGGGTTAGTATTGTGGATGCAGTGTTGATACAGTACCTCTCAGCAATCCTCTCTAAGATATCTTTCAAGTTAGTTAATAAATCTTCAAGTTACTGCTGAATAAAATAATAATGGTTGTGTCATTCTGGTATTAGTGGAACACTGCTAGGAAATGACTTTGTTTTTCAGCTGACTCCAATTATATTTGAAATGGCTAAAAATTAGAGTGACTGGACCTGAGGATGGCCCAAATCAAACTTTTATAGCACCAGATAGCAGAATTTTTTGCATATTATGTCTGCAGGTCAACCAAAGCAAGCTTTGGCTTAATCTCTTGCAAGGTTCAAGTGACAAATCAAGTGAGCCAAATGCTATCGTTTCTTGGAGCCCCATGACTTTCAATCACTGACTTGAATGTTCATATTTTTTAAAATTGCAAGTAATAAATAAATAATTATGATTCTCTCAAAAATTTTTACCAATGCTCAATATGAGTGAAAAATAATAAATCTTGATGTATGGATTTAAGTTAAAATGTAACCATTGGCAAGACCAAGTTAAGACAAAAGTAAAAGCTATTTGACCAAAAGTAAAAGCTATTTGACATACTTTCTGATCTGGCTTATAATGTTTATTGTTGTAAAACCTAAAATATCTAACATCACTGCTAATGTAAAGATAAAGTCATAATGGCTAACAACATGCTACCACCACTTGACTCTTTTACATGCAAGTTAGCATATATGATTATTAGACATATTGACCACTAAGTGTTACTCATGTGTAATATGAGGTATATTGTTCCAGGACATAGTGGTAAATACATTGCCAACAATGCATCAATCATATTATTATGTCATTTCAAAATGAATTTTACTATACAAATTAATAATTTAGTGTCACATTACATATTTTATTAGTAGTAGATGAGGTAGTGTCAATGAAAAATTGAAGCAAATCATAAATTTGATTATTTAATAATGTCAATGGCAAAGCAAAAATGGCATTCCTGTCACAGCCTCCAATTCTGTTTTTTACATGAATTGAAAATATAATGAATGGTGAAAATGTTGATAGCAGTAATATTTTATCAGTTAATGATTAATGCTAACTTTAGACATTTTCAAATTTGTCATGAGAGCATGAAAACAAAAATATGATTTTACTTATGCATTACTTGCAGTAAGTTGCTTCTCTTCATGCCTTATTTCAATAGGCAGTCTTCATTAGATCAAAATTTCCTTAGCATTCTCCTCTTTTTATTATCTTTCCTCTCGCTCCTTGGACAAGCAAGCATTTGATTATGTGAGTCAGCTTGTATTTCTGTACAAGGAAATATAAGTAAAATTTTCTTCACAATACCAGTAGGAAAGAGAGACAGCAATCCATGAAACTGTCTTTTTAGCGCATTTTCTCATTTATGGAAAAAAGGCGCTATTGTGCTCATCATAGCCGTCTGTCTGTGACTTCACATTGCATAGTATCCATGATTCTCGGCAATGAGAAAATGCGCTCTCTGTCACTCATTGCAGTGAGTACTGATATATTTTTCAGACATGGGTGTATCAGCTCAGTATTACTTGTACAAAACATGAGCATTGACATTGGAAATAACTGTTATCACTTTTCCATTCATGCTGGTTTTACAGTTCTATTGTCTCTCCACTTAAAAATGTTTTGTGCTGCTGCTGCAATTTTGTAGGCATTTTATTTTGTTCATTTTAAGCTTGGCTTCAACAACGTTCAACAAGCTTGGCTTTTAAGCTTGGCTTTCAAGATTGGCTTCAACTTTGCTTGGATGTTTACACTTTCTAGAATTGTTCAACACTACTAGGTGCTTTAAATTGTTCCATATCCAATCTAATGCACATAGAGCCATTTACTTTGTTTTGAAAAAATTGGCAAGCACCATAATGATCTAAAATGTAATAGTTGTCATCATATTCTAGGTAGGTTTTCCAAATGAAGTACATGTGAGCAAACTCCTCATATATACTTCTTCATACTTTTTTGTCTTGGTTTCAGCAATTAACATTTCTGTACAATTTTATGCTTGCCATGAAAGGGTTAAGCTTGGTAATCTCTAATATCATTGTGATCATTTTGACAAATTATCATAACTATTCAGGAGAATAATTTCAAAGGAAACCTAAAATGTAACACTGAATTATGATGATAAATATGCTTAAAGTAAATCTTGTGTTTATGTTAGTGTTTACCAGTATTACAATTTATTTTGATTCATGTATACATTCCTCCTGCAAACACAATGCCAAATAGTAGCAGATGATTTTTGAAACCAGATTAGGTACAATTAATTGTTATACTGAGTAGGTTTTGATAACTACAGATATACTATTTGCCTGTGTCTATAACAAGAAGTCTTTTTTATTAGAACATTTATTAAGCTACTTATCTTTGTTTGCAGATTATCTAAATTGGTAGTTATATATAATAATGTCAGACATGGAAAACAATAGCAAGAATAACCAAGAAAATGAGCCCTCTAAAAAAAGACGATCACGAAGAAAGATGTCTAAGAAGAAGTTCTTGCAGCAATATGAACAGAAGCCGAAAAAGTTCTTAACTGTTTCCTTGCCAGAAGAGAAAATGGAAGAAGATAAAAATGTTTTGATTACATTATACACAAAACAGCAAAGGTCAGTATTCTGCTCTCCATTTAATTTAAAATTATGTGATAAGAATCAATGTTTGTTTAATATTTCTGTTCTCATTCAGATTTTTGCATGTTTAAGAACTCGTTTGTCATCACTAAAATTCCAAAAAATGTTGCATTTTAAATTTACTGAAGGGATTTGTGAATCTTCTGGATATATGTACCTATATTCTATTTTTGGTGGTTGAAATATACTAGAAAAATTTATCGTGAAATCACAGGTGAAAGTTCAAATTTTTGACGCTAAATAATAAATATATCAAATGTTTACATGTTACAGGTTTGCTGTGCCCAAGTCTTCCATTTCAGTACCTGATGACACAGATCCTACAGGCTTGAACAGAATGCTGTCCACAATGCTGGAGCAAAGTGAGCACCACTTTTAATGATGTGTCTAGAATAAACCAGGGCAATTTTTTAGGCATTTTTTTTAATTGAATTTGAGTTTTATTCATTTCAATTTGTGTACCTACTGCACTAGTTTTTGTCTTTGATTTGAATAGGGAAATGAAATACCATAATTCATAACCTAAACTGGTTCTGTGCTATTCACTATTAAAGTATGAATTCTCAAGATATCATTTATTTATTATTACCTTGTGAAAATAACAGTTTTTTCATTCCTGAATTCTTTTTGCAATTGATGCTTTCCTTTTGATGCGCTAATTTTTATCATTTTTTTATGCCAGGTAATCTGAAAGAAAGTCCTCCAGTGTTTGATTTCTTGGTGGATGGAGTCATGTTACATGGTGCTCTGTCCAAGTTTTTAGAAGAGTCTGAAGCTTCTAATCGTGAAGGTGGTTTAGTAATAGAGTACTTAGAGCAATTACCTCCTCCCATCCCAAAGGATGCACTCAATCATGATGACTGGGTTGCCGCACTACACTTCAGTCAAGATAAGCTGTAAGTCATGCATGTTGTGCTATGCAATTTAGGTATTATTAGCAAAAAATATTAATCATTTGGAGTACGTCTGAAACAAATACCAGGGATAGGTTCTTAGCTTCCAAGAAAAACAAGTGGTGGGTGGTTTTTTTCAATTCTGGACTTCTGGTTGATTTAAATGTCAATTCATTTTTGGTGATGATTAAGATTAATTTAGATACACTTCATTATTTATCATGTAAAAATTCATTGACAAATTCAAAAATGCTAATTTCAAGCTATGAATTAATTGATTTAGAGAAGAAAATCAAGTCAATTCAATTGCACCAATAAATTTTAAAATGAATATTCAAGTTAACTTATAGAAAAAGCATTTCAAGAAAACCAAGAAGTGATGTAATCAGATTCGGCATGCAGGCCCTCACTGCCTCAAAGAGTTCTCTTCCTTTCTGGTGCTCAACACCTTTCAGGTCTCATTGATTTGTGTTCAAAGATTATTATATCTTATTGACTATTGTTAAGATCTCCTTGTTTTGTTACTGAGCTGAGCAGCAAGACTTTCACATGCACTGCAGATGATTTCAGTTATAGCATCTTGTTGACTTCAAATGAGCAATAATGAAGCAACCTTTCTTGTCTGCCAGTGATCTAGATCTCAACAACTTTTGTAATCATTATAATTCTTAAGAAAATGCAAATCAAATGAATTATTAACGTGATATTTCAAGTTCACCTGAGCACCAACTATTAGAAAAAAAAGTGCTTGTATAATTTAACATTGCCATTCAGGAAACAATTTTCGACTAGGTAACTAACCTCTTATAAATGACATTTATAATCAGATGCCTATGCCCATTTCTCCTAAACAAGCCAATTGCATAACAGGATGATATTATCAGTGATGAATGAATAATCTATATAGATGCAATAATATATAGTAACTATTTTGTCTCCTCTATACTTTGCCATTTGGTTCTACTGCTTTTTAGTTGTGCATCAATTCTTTTCGGTTATCTCAAATTCATTTAAGTGAGAGACAGAGTACATATTAAATTGATACTTTTTTCAATAGTAATGAAACCATTTTCTTTAGACTTTGCAATGAAACACACAATTGATCTCTCCTGATATTTTTTCTTAGATTAATCACAGGATGTTATGACAACACCATTCACATCTGGCGCCCCAATGTTGGTGACGGCACAAAGAAAGCCACCAAGGTTCTCTCTGATGATACAGAGGCTCATATCATCAAGATCACTGATGCACACAAGGCTCCAGTCAAAGCCATCTCTTGGATTCCTAAGAAGAATCACTGTTTCGTCAGGTATGCCATTTTCCCCATTGAAAAACGTTACCATTTAACATACGGTAAACCTATAACCAATGCATTTATTTTAAGTCACCAGGGTATATTTTAGTAGATTTCAGAGAATTAATCAATGATTTTTTTATACTTCTGTGGTGGTATGGAACAGTCAGTGCGCATGTGGCACCATGACTCCATATGCAGTCACTATAATTAATATTTTTCAGTGGTGGCATGGACCAGTCAGTGCGGATATGGCAGTGGGACGCCAAAAGCAACAGGGTGCGCTGTGTGTACAAGTGTCGTGGCCACACCCAGTCCATCGAGAGTCTTGCTGTTGCTGCTGATGGAGAACTCGTTGCATCAGGCTCCTGGGAGGGAGCGCTCAAAATATGGACGACTGGTAGGCTATGGCACCAGTCTAGAATATTCTAACTAATATGTACCTATCTGGCACCAGTCTAGAATATTCTAACTAATATGTACCTATCTAACTTTCTGGCACCAATCTAAAATGTTCATGGCTCTGTGACCACATCAATTGTTTTATTTGTAAATAAGTCTACTTTTATATTTTATTTGTAAATAAGTCTACTAGTTACTGATTGTCGATTGAGAATATTATTCTAATAAATTAGCCTTATTTTATTTCATCACAGTGTTATGGCTGTTGATCCTGTTGACTTGTACATTGTCTATGGCAAGATATGAGATGAGATGCATAGAAACGCGCTTTTTAGTATAGCAAATTTTCCATATTTTCATTCATTGGCTATCAAAACAAATTTCAATCTGATGAAGAGGACATTTTTGGTTGAAGTGAGATGTTTTTTATACGACATTGATTCCTGAACGTGCATGAGCTTAATGGTAGCCACCAATAGCTTTCAACGTAGAGTGGAAAACTTAGTCTCTGTGTCTGGTCTGCAGGTGACGAGGATATCATAGAAGCCAAGGATGACGAGCCGGAGAGCAAGAAGAGCCGCTCAACCGTTGATCCTCCTAAGAACAAAGTAAGTTGAGGCGCTGGTGTATGCTTTAAACTGGAAAAACCGCATACTTTCTTCAGTGAGTTCATTTTCTATTTCAGATTTAATTGAACTTCTGCCATGATGTGTCGAAAGTAATTGTCAATACTTTTCTGAGCCTTATCCACCAGGTGACTTATTACTGAGGAATAATAAAAAATGCTGATCTAATGTTACTATTATAAACATGAATTTTAATGAAAAAATTAACGCCTGCTAATTCGTGACCAAAAAAAAGATATTAATTTTGAAGTGATCTCATCTTTGATTTGTAATATTCTTTGTAATTTTAAGACACATGCGCGGTGTTTAGATGGCTTTACAGTTACCCATTGATGAGGAACCTCCTCGAAATTTTCTCATTGCTTTCATTATCCTACTGCATCAGTCGGAGTAATCGCAATTCTCCTGACCTTGGTATCATTCCATGTGCCTCACTTGAACGTGAAGTGATTCGTTGACGTTTAAGACCCATGGTAATTTTGCAGGGCCCTCGGGCGACCCTGAGTAACCACACTCAGTCTGTGTCGGGTCTGGTGTGGCCCACACTACGCACTCTTGCCTCGTGCTCATGGGACAACAGCGTGCGCTTGTGGGACGTGGAGGCTCAGCAGGCAACGGGACATTACGTGGGCCCCTGCGCCTGTCTCTCTCTCGACTCGTCCCCATTCAACAACACGATCATCTTCAGTGCCATGGACGCACGCATTAGGCTGCTTGATCCTCGTAGTGGAGGTCTGGTATCCTGGGTGTTGTAAACTGCACCTAACATGTTAGGTTCATGCGGTGCTAGATTAATACTACAAGCTCGAGTGTAGTCACACTTCATATTCATGCAGCCAAGAATATTTAAATCTTTTCCATATCAATTATGCTGCAATCATATTTCAATGAAAACTATTGTTTTAATAGTACCCCATACTAATGGAATTAAAGAGTAAACCTTTTGTTAACATCAAACCATACAATGATTGCAGTGCATCGGAAAAGCCGCTTATCTAGAATGATCAAGAATTTGTTAGTGAGTTAGCTGATTGATGATGTAGCTGGTGAAGAAAAAATCATGACAGTAAAGCTTGTAATGGTCTTAATTTGTATTGAATTTTAATCTAAGCAAAATCTAAATTGCTTTGGGAATATAGCGAGTTTTTCTCATGTTCAAGGGAGCCTCGAGTTGATGTTTATTTTTCAATGTGTCCTTACTTCTTAATTGTTTGTTAACTTGATTAACGACTTGAAAGAACTTTATCTTGGTCCGATTTTATGACTTCAATTTCATATAAGCTGTTGTAGATATCCCATCTCTGAAGTGATTTTCTCTGTGCTCAAGTAGATATCTCTTCACGACATCCACTATGAAATATTGTTTGGTATAGAATGACTTTTTCCTATTAGGGATCTTGCACCAATTTGGAAATCTATCACTAGGATGTGAATTCATTGCTAAGAAGCAGATTTGCTTGTGTTTAATGTTGTCGAGAGAAACGAGCTACAATAGATTCCCTGAGAAACTATCACTGCACGTTGATTTCATGAACCATTTAAACGTATTCAATTAAAGGCAATCCTCTGGAACGAACGACCACTTCCTTCATCATATTTTCTACCTAATCAAATAGGTAATGACAATGTTAGAATTTGATGAAAATGAAACTAAAATAAATGCAATTGTTTCGCACTATTATATGTTACCGATGTATTTCTTGCAAGCAAACATGGTTCGAGCGAATAGTCTCGTGCATGGAAGTTGTTTTCTGATGTAATTATATAATTTCAATATTGGTTTGCAGATGGTTTGATTCTAGAGAAGACATTCCAGCATCACAAGCGCTGGGCCAACTCCGTCAAGTGGAGCCCCACCAACGAGTACCACTTCGCCAGCGGCGGCTTCGACAACGTCGTCAAGCTCTGGGACATCCGCAGGTCTGTTGTGCTTGTAGCAGCCGTGCTTTTCCTTTTGCGTGTGGAGATGACAATTTGGAATTTTTTTGTAACATAATTTTTCAATTTTTTAAGGATTTTTTTTATCAATTTTGATTGCAATTTGGATGATAGAATGTCTGACATATTTTCTCAAACTCATAATTTCCTTATAGCATTTAAGGCTACCTAATTTCTAATTATAAACTAGGACTTGGGGTGGAAATAGAAATAAGGCTTCATAATGTTACGCCACAGGCGCCCATTGTATTGAAGTTGATGCGCTCCATAGTTGAACTATATAAACTAGTTGAACCATGGATGCGCTATTTAGGTGATAACTTGACTTCAATCGTGAAATGTGTTTTTCGAGATGTTTAATTAACAAGTGTCATGTTTATTTATATTTGATTATAATTTATGTTCAATGCAAAGTATTAACAATTTCCATATTTTTAATGCCACAGCAGATGTTTTATAAAGAAGGCAGCTTTTTGAACTGCTTCAATATGTTCATTTTGGTCTTGTTCAAGGTCACTTATTCAATTGAAATAATATACGTTTAAAAATTTTTTTTAAAGACAACACTTCTAAAGAATCCAGTGTCTCCAATGTTAAAGATGTAAAATGAATTTCTCATTTTATTTTCGAATATTGAAAAAAAATTTTTTTTCAATTTTTTTAATTATTAATTTTTTCTTCAAAATTACTTACTCTGTCAATTGATTCATGCATTGCCTCCGACTTCACACAAGTGTGCAAAATTTCAGATCAATTGGACAGGTAAAAGTGTGTCAAATAGGTATCAGTTATAAGATTTGTAGCTGACAAAATTATTTTTTCAATTTTGTTAATATTGAAAAAAATATTTTTTAATTTTTAAAACATTTATTTTGTCATTTGATTCTTGCATTGTCTCCAACTTTACGCCAGTGTGCAAAATTTCAGATCGATCGGATAAGTAGAAGTGTGTTAAATTTTGATTATAAGATTTGTAGCAGACAGACAGACAGACAAACAAGAAGTGAAGTTAAAGAGAAGTGTTGTAAAAAAGAATAATGATGAAACTAATCATGTTCTTATTATTAACAAATACCAATGCCATTCATTGTACGTATTGCTCTTGAGTCTTAACCTCGCAACACGAGACATCGCCTCCACTCCTCATTGGTGTGTGTCTAGTATAAACTTAATTTGATGATCATCAGTTGTCGGTCGCCGTTGTTCGAGATGCTGAGTCACGAGGACAAGGTGCTCGCTATCGACTGGTCCAGGCCTGGCGTGCTCTTCTCAGGCAGTGCGGACTGCAATGTCAAGGTCTTCCTGCTCCCCAGGAACGCCTCCCATGAAGACCAATAACTTCTGGGCGTTAGCGAGTCTTCCGTAGGCTTTCTTCTAGTGTTCTAAACGATTTTCTATCTGCCATTGTACTCTTGTTTATTTCATTGGATAACATTCATATTATTTGTTGATAAGGAGTTAATAAGCATTTTAATAGCGCGAAGGTTGATTACGAACAAAAGAGGAATGGATACGAAAAACTTGCCTCGTAATAGTAGGCAGCGCTGTTTCACTTTGTGACGTTTTTTGCACTTGTGACTCCCAGGTCTTTCCGCTGTTTTCCTATGTTCTCTGTAGTTACGGAGCCGTGAAGTTATTTGTGTTGAAAACTGTATCATGTTTTGAAGATAACACATGCTGATGTTTTTGTCTTCTTATTTTTCCCTAAGGACTTTGCCGACTATTGCGGAAAAAACAATGAGAGTTTGAATAACCTGTAGTTCTTCTCAATATGATAATTGTGAAAGGCTTAATTATCTTTGGCTGACAAATGCTGATTATTTGGTCAGCTGATCCGTCAGGCAAGCGTCTTCGATGGCCATCAAATTATTGAGAAAACTCTGGGCTCAAACTTCGAGGTTGATGATAAAAGGCAATAATAATACTATCAGTTTCAGCGTTTGTCTCGCAGCATCCCTGTCGCCGATTTTAAATATCGCAGAACTAACACAGCATGCGGGTCTCGAACACGCAACTCACTGCTCCAATTCTGTATGGCTTCGGCCTCCTATCGAATTGAATTGGCCTCTTTGCCGATTCTGACTTTAAACAGACGAGCTGGGATCGCATCCGCACCACTCTTCTCCAATACTGGTACTCTTAACTGTAACCTCTGGGCCACCCTGCCAGTTAAATTTTTTCGCAACTGTGAAGGAATTATTTATTGAACATGAATGAATATCAATTTTGGTTCACTCTTCCGTCATAAATCAAAATTACTAAGTAAATCGCTGATCTCTCTCGTGGTGGTTCATCTCGTAATTTTACCAGGAATTTGTGGATTTGAAATTTATTTGTTATCCAATGGCAAGTGCATTTGTAGGCAAAATTTTTCCTACACGCCTCTATCACACATGAAATAAATATTTCTTTCATTTCATGCAAACTGCATTTACGTCGACTTCTCATTTGCGCACTCAAATTGTTTCTTTCCTCGCTCCTCGTATATGCATTATTTCGAAGAAAAAGTGAAGAAGCTCGGTGGTAACAGATGACTGAAGATGCGCAGCTGAGCTTCAGTTCAGCACAGAAATTTTCGTATGCACTTAGTGTTGTTAATTTAGCACCATAAAACGCTGAACTGATTCAGAGTAAGTTAACGCATTATTGACATTTTTTAACAACTCGTAGACGACATGTTTCAAATATGCAATTGTGAGGGGACAAAACGCAAAAATAATTTTGTCAGTAAACGCTTCATATTCATTGGTCTTCACAGTTTAATCAATTTTTTATTTCTGCACGGCCTGCAACTAAATACTCGGATCATCGGATGAAATTATTGAAGTGAAGTTTAATAAATTACACAGTTGGGTGTAACTTGGGTCTCATGGCTTGCGAAGTACCTATTTACAAAGAATGACATTGAGTCATTGACAAGCAGCCATGAGCCAGCCTGCCAGGCATGTCACATTGTTGTTATTGCAGTATAGGTAGTCAAAGTTGACAATTCTGGAAAATTGGGCAGAAGGCTACGGTGTCAAACCAGAATAGTATGTTCATTTTGGATAGAAATAAGTTAATTTTAAATCTGTTCATTTTTCAATTGCCTCATCTATTCAAAATTTCCATTGATATTTAATGACTTGCATGCAAATTCTGGGATCCAAGGAACTTACTGGTCTACCTACTTAACTGACTCAAGAAATGAATCTGAGGAAGGCATAGTGGCAAAGCAGAGAGTTTTTTAGACTCTGTCTCAAGTTCATTTTTGAGTCCTATAAGTAGACCCAGTCTGTAGAGTATGGCCTTTTAGCTCGAGATATTGGCGTCTTTTGAAAATTTTTATCAGCCACCTCGACCTTACATTGGCGTCTTTTGAGGATCTTCATCAGCCATCTTGACCTTACATCGGCGTCCCGTCGCGGTCGCCGCGATCTGAAAGGTGCGGCGTGAGCACCAGAGGCCCATTTTGGGATGTACTCCAGCATGCCAGGAAAAAAAGTTGCCAGAATGTTTGCTAGAAAAACCAAATTGCATATCTGACCGTTGTCTGATGATTGATACTGAGGCACGTGCTTTGCGACTGATTCGGCCAATGCCCGACAATGATGCACGCACTTGCGCGATCGACGCAGCTGTTGCTCAATGATTGACATAGATGCCCAAACTTTACGATCAATGATCGACACGGATGCACGCATTTTACGAGCGATATGGCCGACGCTCACACTTTACGAATGATGCGGTATGATTGACATGGATTCACGCATTTTACGATCGATGTGGCCGATGCCAACTGATCGATTCCAACACTGAGAAGAGCTTCAGTATCGATTATTGGGCATCGGCCACATCGATCGTAAAATGCGTGCATCTATTTCAATCATGCCACATCATTCGCGAAGCGTGAGCGTCGGCCACATCGATCGTGAAATGCGTGCATCCATGTCAGGCATTGATCGTAAAGCGCGGGCGTCTATGTTGATCATTGATTGTGAAGCGCGGGTGTCTATGTCGATCATCTTGCAACTGCCGCATTGATCGTGCAAGTACGCGCTATCATCAGGCATCGGTCAGAGATGCACTTTCGTATTTCTAGCAAACATAGTGGCAACTTTCTTGCCTGGCGTACTGGTGGTGTGCATGGTAAACTTCCGGCGCCCACGCAAGTCGCAACACCTTCCAGACCATGGGCAATCAATTTTGGCGTCCTCGCCGTCCGTTTGCTGCAAACATCGGCGTCCACCGTCCGTTTAGATGGTGCCTTGGAGTCTTTTGGGGAGAAAAACGGCGTCCTCGACCTATGTTGTGCCATACTCTACAGACTGGAAGTAGACCAGTAAAGTATCATGGATACCAGCTTTATCATATTTAAGAAATTGGTTAAAATCTTGAGTAAATGAGGAAATTAAAAATGAACTGATTCTAAAAATCTCTGGTTTGTCACTATGGAGGAAGGTCAGCAAAAAAATTTGCTTGTGCCCGCAGCCATAGTGACAAACCACAGAATTTTTAGAATCAGTTCATTTTTAATTTCCTCATTTACTCATGATTTAAACCAGTTTCATATGTAGGATAATGCAGGTATCCAGGATACTTTACTGGTCTACATATAGGACTCAAAAATGAACTTGAGGGAGAGTCTAAAAAACTCTCTGCTTTGCCACTATGCCCGCAGCCCATACGGTTGCCACCTGGCTTCAAGAATGGAATACATAGTGACAAAGCAGAGAGTTTTTTAGACTCTTCCTAAAGCATAGTGGCAAACCAGTGAATTTTTAGAATCAGCTCATTTTTAATTTCCTCATTTACTCCAGATTTTAACAGATTTCTTATGTATGATAATTCTGGTATCCAAGATACTTTACTGGTCTAATTATAGGGCTCAAAAATGAACTTGAGAAAGAGTCTAAAAAACTCTCTGCTTTGCCACTATGTCCTAAAGTTCATTTTTGAGTCCTATAAGTAGACCAGTAAAGTAGGGTAAACGCGGTATATTCCGACACATTAAGGACGCATCGAGAAATGAAAAACTATAAAAAAACCGTATGCGTTATGTAAGTTCTGTTGCCTTCACATGACTCTCAAAACACTTCACTACGCGTCAGCAGGCTGGAATTCTAAGAATGGAAGTTCACTTATAAAAAGCTTTCCACCCAAAGTGAAAAGCTTTCCTTAGATACAGTGCTCTGCCATCAGTGCCATGTTGCTGACTATAAATGTAAAGATGGATCATAAGTGGACAAACTGTTTCAATTGTATGGTACATCAGGTTTGTTATAGAATAATTTGGATGTCTCTTGTTTGATAGATATTTCTTATTATTTTATTTATTGGATTTTTAGAAAATTTTCCAGTCCCTTTGTTCATAATGATCAAGTTTTAAGTTAGGTATTTAGTTAACCAGTACTGTAGCTGTGTGTCACATATACCATATACATAGTGGCAAAGCAGAGAGTTTTTTAGACACTCCCTCAAGTTTATTTTTGAGTCCTATAAGTAGACCAGTAAAGTAGTATCCTGGATACCAGCATTATCATACATAAGAAATAGGTTTAAATCTTGAGTATATAAATGATGAAATTAAAAATGAACTGATTCTAAAAAACCCCGGTTTGTCACTATGCCATATATGGGGGTGGGGCTTATGGACACAACCAATCACAGCTTGAAAGCATCCCCATCAACCAATCACAGCTTGAAAGCATCCCCATCAACCAATCACAGCTAGAAAGCAGATAACATTACAATTTCATTAACCAATCACCGCTGGAAAGCTGAAAGGGGCTAAAATCACAATCTTATCAATCAGTCACAGCTGGAATTCTGGAAAGGGATAGGATATGTACATAATTGACTGAAAGTGTTAAGTTCCTGGCCTTTCCAAGCTTTCAGGTCCTGCTTTCCAATATGCTATGTGTACTGGTTAATTTAATATCCCTCTAGAATTCCACACTGCGCGTCAGCAACAATGAAACGTCACAAAATGTTGCCATATTTATTGAAAAGCCTTTAGAATGGAAACCTACCAAATCCCTATATTCCGTCACTTTGTGTGGCAACATCCGACACGTTGTGAGTCGTATTGCGTCAGCGCTTCAAATTTAACTGATACGTATTGCCGACATCCACGTGTTCAAATTCCGTTTGCTGTGTGAGCTGTATTGGGATACAACACGGCTTTGAATTAGAACACTAACAAATATTGAACACTACTTAATTACGTTTTAATTAACAGCTATTAGGCTTTTAATTAAGCAAATTTTAATTTTTGTACAAAGCTTTGAACGATCTGTGTGTGTCCAATTCAAGTTGTGTTGGAATTAGTTTTCATGTGTCGAAATCCAACATCTCAACTTAATCATCTATTAATTTATTTACGACTTGAAATCAGCGAATACAAGTATACTTAAAGGATTCCTAATATATTCACAGACGTATTTAAAAGTCTCAAACCATAATATTCTTCCTATAAAAACAGTTATTCACTATTTGGTAGAGCCATGTCAACTGTCAAATTTGACACATTTTTCGATGATCTCACCACTTGGCATGCATTGTCTCTCTTTGGATCTCAATATTTTCCCACTAGATGGCCAAGACCTAGTGTTTTTGCAGTATTTCGACACGCAAATGTATGACGTCATCAATTCAACCATCAATGAACGCATGGAACTAAAACAAAGCTTAATATAAAGGAAAAGCTGGAGAGGTGACGGAATTACCTACGATGTCGGAATATACCGCGTTTACCCTATCTTGGATACCAGAATTATCATACATAAGAAATCTGTTAAAATCTTGTGTAAATGAGGAAATTAAAAATGAACTGATTCTAAAAAGTCACTGGTTTGCCACTATGATGGAATAGGTAGGGTAAACGCGGTATATTCCAACATCGTGGGTAATTCCGTCACCTCTCTAGTTTTTCCTTTATATTAAGCTTTGTTTTAGTTCCATGCGTTCGTTGATGGTTGAAATGGTGACGTCATACATTTGTGCGTCGAACTACTGCCAAAACACTAGGTATTGGCCATCTAGCGGGAAAATATTGAGATCCATAGAGAGACAATGCACACTACCCAGTGAGATAATCGAAAAATGTGTCAAATTTGACAGTTGACCTTGCTCTACCAAATAGTGAATAACTGTTTGTATAGGAAGAATATTATGGTTTGAGACTTTTAAATACGTCTGTGAATATATTAGGAATCCTTTTAACTTAAAGGCTTTAAGTATAATTATTTACCACTTTATTTCAAGTGGTAAATAAATTAATAGATGATTAAGTTGAGAAATGGATTTAGACACATGAAAACTAATTCTGTCACAACTTGAATTGGACACACACAGATCGTTCCAAGCAATGTACAAAAATTAAAATTTGCTTAATTAAAAGCTTAATAGTTGTTAATTAAAAGCGTAATTAAGTAGTGTTCAATATTCATTAGTGTTCTAATTCAAAGCCCTGTTGTATTCCAATACAGCTCACACAGCGAACGGAATTCAAACACGTGGATGACGGCATTACGTATCAGTAGAATTTGAAGCGTGGACGGAATACGCCTCACCACGTGCCCAATATTGCCACACACAGTGTCGGAATATAGGGATTTGGTAGGTTTGCATTCTAAAGGCTTTTAAATAAATATGGTAACATTTTGTGATGTTTCATTGTTGCTGGCGCGTAGTACGGTGTTTTGTGAGTCACATAGAGCAAACAGAACTCGAGTAACGCATACAGTTATTTTTTTATATTTTTTAATTTCTCGATGCGTCCTTAATGTGTCGGAATATACCGCGTTTACCCTAATAGGTATAGGCCTATCTATACTTGGGATTTTGGGAACTTGGCAAACCGCAACTGAATTTTTCAAGCTGTGGTTTTATGGATTTGCCAGCCGTGATTCCATTTCTTTGAGCTGTGATTTAATTTTTCTGAGCCGTGAATTCTATACCTCGGCCATTAAAAGCCATTTACAAGCCAGCAACCGCAAATCTTTTAAAAGTCCTGTATTTTACAAGTCCTGTGTTACCCCTAAATCAGGATGGAATTCTAAAATTGACGGTTCATATATTATACCGATCCACCAAGACCAGTTTTTTATACAACATTATTTGAAGTAAAAAAATAAACTTTTAGGCTTAAAACACGTATGCTAACTTGCTCAGTTTCTATAAAGTAATCACTTTTCACTTGGAAGATGCATGCCTGCACCTTTGACTCGACAATTAAAATTAGACTTATAAAAAGTAATACTGGACTGGAAGTAATACTTTCCAGCAAAATTTTTTAATGTGGCTAATTTTTTTTTGCTACAGACCTCAACAGAAGTGCTTTTTCAAAATATAACTTTTCAACATTTTTTCAGGGACTTTTTAGAGCTTGTAAATCTAAGATTTCTTAATTTCTTTTATGCTACATTGGTAAGAAAAATGTTGAAGTTTATGCCACTATTTTTAGTTTTGCAATGTTTAAATTAGTTTTGCTGCTTTAACATTTTTACGTCTTGATGGAGGACTGTCACAATTTACCCCAACTGTCCCTTATTATAACGTTTGAGGCCTGATTAAGGGTACATTTTCACTATGAAAGTGACAATGCATTTTTATTTTCCGTACTTTCATACACACAAAGTATTTGAACTACCAGGAATAATATATATGAGGTTCTTCTTGAATTTGTTAGGAAAAAATACCAAGACTTCTTAGGGAAAAATACCGAGACTTCTTTTATTAATTACTTTAATTATTAAACACAAATTGTTCACTTTGAAATACACAATGGTCTTTCTATTCAACATACCTGATTTATGTCTGTCGTCCTGCATGCAACATCAGTAAAACAATACAAATATTTTCTAAGTCAGTTCATTAAATTTCTATTATTTGTGCCAATGCAATGATTTTGAGTCCTGTGTGTGCATGACTATGCTTAGTGTCTTAGTTGAACTCTATCAGCAAGGGTGATTTTTGACAAGTTTTTGTATGATATTTGGATGAAAGAGGACAAAGATATTTGGACAAAGATGAAAGTCCAAAGAGATTTGGAATGAAATTCTACATTTTGTATTTGAAATTGTAGTAGGAAAGTGAGTGCACATCCTTATTTTGCCAAATTTGCTTGTTCAGAAAATGAGCATTAAATTGCTAAACAATGTTGGTCTGTTGTACAATGCCTGATAGTGGGAGATTTTTACCTCTGCGGTCATGTTTATACCAAACAGCCTAGTCTTTAATAAAGCTCTTTTGTGGCTGAAGCCATGTATGAAGCCCACATGGTCCTCACTGTCTTCATAATTGATGTCTTGCCTTTACTCAAGATGACTCATGGTTGAAAAGGCAGCACAATTGGTTGTGGTTATATATTCTAATTATGGCCGTCCCTATAGCTGCTGCTAGTTGACGTATTCCACACCAGCCAAGTTGTATTTCTAGCTCTAACAATAGTTATTGGGTATGTTGTTTTTGCAAATATTGTTATCATGGTTAATGCTCAACTTTATTTAGCTGTTCTTTGCGTAACTGAAAGCTCTTGGTCTTCATGATCGCGGTAAAATTCCCTTACCTTCAAGATCCATGGTGAAATCCCCCTATATAGTCCCTTGACTGAAATTCCCCAAATGTACAAGACTGTATGAATATTCCAATTCAGTGATTTTAATGTTGGATTTAAAATTGCTGAAAAATTTTATATCCGACATGGCGACATTTGTGTTTGGAAAAAATTAAATTTTAGAATCATGTGTTAGTATGTTAGCAAAAAAGTTCATCTTGAGTTTGGCATTTTGAAGGCATATAGGTATCTAATGATGAACTATAGTTCTTTGTTTTGTCATTTTGAAGGCATACCGGTATAGGTATATAATGATGAACCATAGTTATTCTTTTCAAAATAGGTTGCAGTTACAGCAGCATCAAATTATTGATATTTAATATTTTTATTTGTAATTGAATAAGTTTCAACCAAAACATTATAATGCATTTCTTTTATAGCTTTTGTATGTAAACAAATTGTTATTAAGGAAAAATACTAACAAATATTTGTAAAACTGATGTTTTATATCAGTTGTTCTCTAAAAAGCTTTCCAATTCAGCCAAAAATTTCAAAAGCATTTTGCTCTGTTTTGCTTCACCTGGCCATTACAATAAAACTGTTAGTACATATTTCATGAAAAGATTTTGTTGACCTGTCCTATTGCATGGTATTGACTTGGTGATCTGGATTTTTTTTAATTTATCATTCCATTCTAAGCTAATCAGGCAGCTTTGAACTCAACTGCACCAGCAATTTTTTCTGAAAACCTTTTTTCAGGAGTCATTTTTATTATTGACTGAGATCTGATCTCTGCACCCTTTTTTCTGATCACTTATTTTATTCATAACGACAGTAATTGTGTTTATATAACATGGAAAGGTTGACCCTTTGAGGGCATCTAGGTAATGTCACCTCATGTTCAGTTAAGATTATCATGCAGTAAATTGCACCCCATTGGATCATGAGTTTGGGACCACTTACAAATGGAAAAAAGTCCTTGATAAATTTAATGTAGCGCTGAACATGACAGGCAAAAGTTTACTAAATTCCAGTTCATCCAACTTAGCTTTTTCTTTTCTCGACCATTGTAGTGAGACTGTAATTTAGGTGCTATCTCAACTGCTTTATTTGTTTCTACACATGTGCACATTTTTCCATTTTTTGACTTCCTTTTATTCATAGGTATATATTCACAAGGATTATCCTAAAATGACCTAATTATTTTGCAGATGTCTGATGATGACATGGGAGGCAGTGGAGATGAGGATTACTACAACGACTACTACAGTGACGGCCACGACCCAGATGTGGAGACGCTAGACAAAACTTTACAGGATCCAGAATATTTTGAGTTTCAGTGCCTCACTGACACTGAAGTCGAGAGGTTCATAAATGAGAGGGTTGAAGAGCTTTCTACCAGCATTCAGGTGTGTGTGTGTTTGCACTTTGCCAGCTCCTATTGTTTTTTATACACTAATAATTTTATACACTAATAATTTCAGCTAATGAATTCTATAGTATCCAATTGCTCAAATTTGGCAACTAGCAAGTATTTTTTATGATTTTCAACTACATTCTTGTGTAACTTGTGAGGTTTTCTTTTGTCGGTGAAGAAATTAATCTTTATTCTCCATGGTATTCTATACTGGTGAATGAAGCTGCTGTTCTTTTCAGGTGACTCCTTCCCTGGCCAAAGTTTTGCTGCTTATGTGTCAATGGAATTTATCAGAAATAGTTTCATCCTATCGTGCTGATGCTCACCGCCTGCTCATTCAGTGCCAAGTAAAGCCTTCTATGCCGGCCAATAACAATAATACGTCCATGGTGTCCGCCAATCTCGTTTCTGCAACAAATACCTCAAATCGGTCCACAACAAATACTCCGTTTCCTAGTAATGTAGGCTTAATGAGCAGCACTTCAATGGAAAAAGCAGGCGACTGTGTCACGCTTTGCAGTAGCTCTTCTAAATCTGAGTGCAGTAGTAGGGACGTAGTTTGTGGGAGCAATGCTATCATTCAGCAAGAAAGTGACGTGAAGGAATGCTGCTGCCCTGTGTGCCTCTGTGCCATGAAGCCTTCTGAGAGCAGTCAACTGTCATGTTGTCATCGCTTCTGCAACTCATGTTGGTCTACGTACTTTGATGTGGAAATCACCCAAGGCATCACCACAAGTAAGGAGCACTACTGTAACTATTGCAATCTTGGTTCTGTACTCAATGTTTTAGGCCATTCCTATTTAATTTGAATTAATCTAATTTTTATTTTGTTCGTATGGTCATACTGCTCATACTGTATATTTTTACTTGCAGGCCAAGCCCATAATATGTTATTCCGCCGTTACTACTCTAGAAATGTTGAATTACTCTGCAGAAGTAATAATGTTGATAATTTGCAGGAATTGAATGCATGTCGAGCCACTGTGAGGTTCTGGCCCCCGAGGACTTCGTTGTGCCGCTGTTGCCTCGTACGCGCGTGCGGGAGAAGTATCACCAGTTCGCGTTTGCTGACTACGTGCGGTCACACCCTGAGCTGCGCTTCTGCCCAGGCCCCAACTGTACGATCGTCGTGCGAGCGAAGGATAATAAACCCAAGAGAGTCATTTGTGAAGCCTGCAATACGCAGTTCTGGTGAGCTGCCAAATCTGACTTGCTATATTGCGGCTTATTCTGAGAATGTTTGTTAGCATTTTTTTGCAAATTACGTAATTTCTTCAGCATTTGTTGTAGGATTTCTAAAAAAATGAATGCTAGGCCTTAATTATTCCGAAGCTACTGTTAAATCAAAAACTTTGAGTGAAATAATGTGGGACTATGCTATTCATATGAAGATGCATCAGTGTTGATATTTTTATTGATAATTTATAATGAATTTGGGGTTTTACTTGTACAGCTTTGCCTGTGGTTGTGACTATCATCTACCAACAAGCTGCGAAACCATCAGGCGCTGGCTCACCAAGTGTGCCGACGACAGCGAGACTGCCAACTACATCAGCGCACACACCAAGGATGTAAGCTTTGATTAAATATGTGTTGTCTTGGGCACTTGATGAAACTGCAACAACTCTGATTCTGCCTAATTACTACCTACAAGATTAGTGCCCTTCTTGGAAAAAAATACATTCTTCAATAACTTTTAACATTTCACTCATGAGGAGTGCTATAATATTCCAATTTTACTAAAATTCAAATTGCAAGTATATTATTACGTGTATAAATTTGGACGTAGTAGACACTGCTGTGTTCTCATAGCATCATCTGTTTGCTGTGCTCTTTGTTCATAATCTGCTTGCTGTGTTCTCGTAGCATCATCTGTTTGCTGTGCTCTTTGTTCATAATCTGCTTGCTGTGTTCTCATAGCATCATCTGTTTGTTGTGCTCTTTGTTCATAATCTGCTTGCTGTGTTCTCATAGCATCATCTGTTTGCTGTGCTCTGAGTACCTTATCTGTGTTTGCAGTGTCCCAAGTGCCACATATGCATCGAGAAGAATGGTGGCTGCAACCACATGCAATGCTACAACTGCAAGCACGAGTTCTGCTGGATGTGCCTGGGCTGCTGGCGCAGCCATGGCTCTGAGTATTACGAGTGCTCGCGCTACAAGGAGAACCCCAACATTGCTCATGAATCTGTGCATGCGCAGGCCAGGGAGGCGCTCAAGAAATATCTTCACTATTATGAGAGGGTAGGCAACTATTAACGTGATTCCCATTTACAGAAGTTTCAAATATCTTCACTATTGCGAAAGGATAAGCTATCGTTTATATGATTTCCATTTACACGATTCTCAATAATATGAGTTGAAAATATGATTACTGTTATGAGAGAGGGTATGCAAATATTTATATGATTATTATTATTCTACGAAGCATTTATCTTGGCGTCTTGTTCAAACGAACTTCGAGGGCACGTCACACATAAGATTAATGGCTAGCGAAAAATTAATACACAAATTGAACGAGTGAGAAATATCTTCACTGTTAACAGGATGAATGCAACCATTTCCAGGATTCCCATTAACACGAGTGTTCCATTACAATAGCTCTAATGCGCATTTTTGTACTAAATTATTTTCACTCCTATAGAGATTGTTACAGTTGAACATTTTCATTGTTGTAGTGGGAGAACCACAGCAAGTCCCTGAAGCTAGAGTGCCAGACGCTGAACGCGATCAGGACGCGCATCCACGCGAAGGTGATGGCGGGCACGGGCACGTGGATAGACTGGCAGTATCTGCTGGACGCGGCCACGTTGCTCGCACGCTGTCGCTACACCCTGCAGAACACCTACCCCTTCGCCTACTTCCTGGCGCCGGGGCCTAGAAAAGATCTGGTCAGCATAGTTATTAGATGGAGGGTCATGGTAGAGCTCTGGGTGTGTTCTCTCCCTGCTCCATCATGCATGTTTGTCACTCCTTTGTGTACCTATGTGTCAGGCACTCCCTTTGTAGCATTACAATTGCGATACATTTATACATGGTTACGACCCGCTGGCCCTATTATAGCCCTATAGCACGAAAACAAATGTTAGTTAGTAATGGTTCACAACGTACATTTCAATATACTCCGCAAATTAAAGTACTCTCGCGAGGAGTTCACGTTAAATGCTTGAAATTGAACAGGAATGGAGGCACTGTGACAGCGCTAAGGTTTGATACTACAGGCAATGGACAGAATGTCAGTAAATTTTTGCAAAACAGAATACCGTACATTCATAATGACGGCAAATTTTGTGAGCTGTCAGGATCAGCTAATAATGACGGTTGTATTGATTCTTGCTGTCGATTAGCCTCCAGCTACTTCCCAAGAAAAGATTCTAACACTCGTTGTCCATAGTACTGCTCGGAGAAGATCGGCGGCTCAAAAGCAAAAGCGCGGCCAAAAGTTGCCCACTACAACCCGTCCGTGTCACTGACGTTGCCAACGTTCTACTATCTTGATAAAAGCTTGCTGATTGCCTATTATCGCAGTTAACGGACGGATGCTCCTAAAACTGGCCAACTGCGGCAAAACTAAAAGTACAATCCCTACGGTAGATTTGTTCAGCAACCGAAAAAGACTCGTTTTCTTGACCCGGTCCTACATCGCGCGTGAAGCTAGAAAAACATTCTTTCTAGAAAAAAATAGTAATAATTTATGCCTAAAAAATTCTGTTTGGGTTTCTGTTTGCGGCTTTCATCGCCTTGTTTCGATTCGATTGATTTTCAAACATTGATCAAAATATCAGCCATCTGAAAATTAGTGTGTATTTTTGTGATGAAACATGGACAGTAACGTGTCTTCTTCTCCACAGTTTGAGTACCAACAAGCTCAATTGGAGGCCGAGATCGAGAATTTATCCTGGAAAATCGAACGAGCTGAGATGACTGATCGCGGCGACTTGGAGAACCAAATGGACATCGTGGAGAAGCGGAGAACGACACTCCTGACCGACTTCCAGCCTTGAGCTGTCCTCAGAACTCCTCTATTTCTCGAAAAGTGTATACCTCTTCTAGCCACGCCTCTTAGGGCGTCCGAGACACTAGTTCACAGATCTTGGCGTTATTCTGCTGACTTCTTCCTGACCTGGTCCTAGTATTCCGTTAATTCAGTGTTATTCTTTGTACTTTTTCTGCGCTCAATATTGGCGGTCTGTGTGGAACCTTCTGCCGGTTGATACATCGGTCGAGAGGTTGCCGCTTCTAATGATGGCTTGCCTTATACATTAAGTTATCCCATTTTTAGCTGGGATTATCGTCAGGTCATGACCGAGAAGCGCTTTATTTCTCTCATTGCGTTGAAGTTTGCATTTCCTAGCCTTTTTTTACATCGGTATGCGTGTCCATTGTAATTGATCCCTTCCATATTTGAAGGGATCTTTCTCTGCTAATGTTTGTTTTCACATTTTGTTATCGAACTTTATTCTCCCTTATTCTTCTATTCAGTGTTTAATCATTTATTGCCTGCTGCAATACTTTTGTTATTATTTTTACTCGTAGGGACTTCCATGGCCTTGCATTGTTTATTGAGCTGTAGTGAATTTCTCCCTATCTTAATGCGTCTCCACATTTCATGGGGATGTATTGCTCTGCCGAGCGTTGACTTCGTTTGCAGAACTCCTGCTACACATCGCTTACCACTCTGACAGTTGTCAGCTATCGTAGGCAAGTGTTCGCATTGCATTGAATTATCAATTCATACTAGTTATTAAATAGCTATTCGTACACAAGTTCTAACTTGCTTAGTATTAGATTGACTTTTTTCATTTTCATCCATCTCCGCATTAAGATGAACGTTCCGCATTCTATACTTTATTTCGAACTTATGAACTTGCCTCTTAACAATGATAAACATCGCTGCGTCCTCAGATTGTGGCAAGTATTCTATTTCCATTCCATCTGAAGCGCCAAGATGAAACTTTCTCTGAGTGATAATTTAATATTCAATCTTTCGTATTTTGGTAATTTTTAGTTGGCAAATTTGAGCTCTGTAGAAGTATTGATCAGAAATAACCGTTCCTTATTCATCCTGTGGCTTGCTGAGGTCCCACGTTGATTTGTTCGGCCTATTTCTTTGTTCTATTTAAGAGCAGACTTGAATAAATGTGCCATCAACTTGTATATTGATGGCACATTTGAAAATGCCGGAATGGTGATGATAAAACTTCCAATCGAAGAAAACTTCGAATTTCTTCATAGTTTAACTCTTCAATTTCTGTGAGGTTTTTGTGTAGCTATATTGCAGTATTCTTTTAAAGGTCTCAATCTTTATCTGACGTTTTGTTGCTATTTCGTTATAAATATCGTCAGTTGCTTATCAACATCTATAATGTCTGAAGATACACAATTTCCTAAAAATTTAAAGGGACAAATTCTGTTCATGTAGAGAAGGAAATTAGGGTTCATTAAAATAAAAATTCTGTTCTAGAATGAATGAAATATCATTTCCGGTGTTACTGCATCCTTTTGTGGAGTTGAGACGCCTCTAAAAATCTCTTGGTACAGCTTCATCGACTGGGATAGTTGGTGCTCTCTGCCTTGCGAGGTCATCTCAAGTTGTAGTGGAACTCAATGATCTCCAGTTAATGTAGTATCGAGTAATTCAACAAGTTAGTTAAAATTAGAAGACGATGTTCATAAGAAATTATTATAAGCTTAGTGATAATGATTAGATCTAGTTGGACAACATTGGCATTTTGCAGATTTAATGTAGGAGCATTCTTATTTGTAATCATAATCTGATACTCTCTCTCCACAGTGCAGCGTGTTCACTCATAACAACATTCATGGGTTAGTTTCTGTTGACATTTGGACGCTGTAGTTATAGAATGAACGGATTGTGTTAGTAATCTATTTATTTGACAAAATTCTCTACTAATCTCGATTATGCCGAACGTTCACTATAGTTCGAAGTTTAAATAAATGCTGTAGGGCGAATGCTAATCGCATTTTCTGATCATGTTTTTTACGCGGACAGTTGCAGAAAGTTACTTTTGTTTCTTGTGTTGACTTTCGCATATTAAAGTTGCACGAACATTTAAAAGTTACATTGAACGAACTGTAATACATTCTCTCAAGGTTGCTTGTCCTCCATACGTACACTGAGCTATTTCTTCAATCCTATATTACATCTTCGTTATAACGTGAAACTCGCCCTGCTTCTTCTGATCAAGGTATCACTTTTGAATGTAATTATCACCATCGGTGTTAATTACAAGCCAGGTTCGGTCTGCGCATTGTATTATTTTTATTGAGTCCACTGCTGCCTCTCTGTTGTCTTTATAAAGTAATAGTTTTCGCTATTGTCTAAAGTATGCACATTGCCAAATGAACATAATGTTCGATCTTTCGCGCGAAGACCTGTTCGGGCAGTTCTTAACACTTCTGCATTGATGTATAGAGCAATTGCAATCAGTCTAATGACAAGTTTGAAAAAATGCAGTTTAATAACAAGTTGGAATGAAGACTGATTGCTTCACAGAATAAGTGGGTTTGCTCAACGCTTTATCTTGGTTTGGTACCTAATGGATACCCATTAATTTGTGCAGTGTAAAAAATTTTGCTCGTCTGACGAGCGTTTTGCTAAGCCGGTATTCTCGTTCGTTTTAGAGTTAGTGCAATTCGAACCACGCTAGAATAGCTGCTGTAAATTTATTGTAAATATATTGATATTTATAATCAATGTTATCATTTTCATGCACACTGAATTCACAATGGTTTGACATAAATTTCCGATTGTCATTAGTAATCAACAAGGATATACGGTTGTAGGTAACTGATGTGCTACATCGATCTATGGAACCACCTATAAGGCAGACTTGGAGAGGTGTCTCTCCAAAATATAGCATGGTGATGTCGGCCTGAAGAATAAGCCTGTTGTGGCCTGCCGTCGATTCTTGTACTTTTCGTGAATTGTCTGCAGGACCCAGAAAAACAGGTCCTTTGACCGGATCTTCCCAAAACGAACGATAGTTTGAAATAGCTACTATACTTCCACCAGGTAGGATATGGTGCTAGGTATTTCAAATCCGAACACATATTTCTCCATAGCTTTTTCTAGTCTGTTCATGAAAGCATTCATAGTCGGAGCGTCAACGATGTAATCTGGTAGGCTGTGCCTCATGTTGATGACTCGAAGCGAGAAGAAATGTCGCATGAATAAGTTGCAACGCAGTTTTTAGCGCATTTTCTCATTTATGTAAAAAAGCCCTATTGTGCTCGTCATGTCCGTCCGTCCGTGACTTCACGTTTTCGTCGATTGTAATAATAGCACTGTACTAATCGCAAAGAAAACTGATTTATGCACGAAAAAAAGTCTCTGTCGCTTACTGCAGTGAGAACTGATTTTTAGTTTATAGCCGTGGCCTCTGGTGTTGTTCTTGTTTCAAATTTTTGTAATCCTTATGGGACTTGGCATAAATCATGAGTATACTTATATACTTCAATGAGTTCACCACTCGACGTCGAAAACAGAGCTTGAAAGCTTCATTTTTTAAAATCTTTCTTCGTAAGACTTTACTTTCAAGCCCAGAATTATCTTGGTTGCATGTCTTGACGGTATAGGAACAATTAATTCTCATCACAAGTGTTGTGATTGATCTAGCCTGAAGCCACTTCTCCGCAGGTAGAAGAAAAGATTCGGCGACAGCCGGTATCTTCTTGAATTGCGCCCACGCATGCTACGCTGTAACATATGTGCAAGTGGGTTATATCCATGGTCATATGCGAACAACGAACTACATCCGTTAAATGAGCTTCTCATGGGCCAACCTTATACTAGTTCAGCCTTATACTAGTCCACTCAGCGTGGATACCTAGAAAAGGAGAAGAAGGTATATAAAATCATAACAATGTCTACGTACTTTAAATGGCGTGACCAGGACCTTGCATCCTTCACCACTAATTGTTTCATTTACAAATTGTTGGTGTAGTTCGTTTATTGTATTGGTGTTAGCATTCGCGTTGCCACTCATGATTGAACTAGCATTGGTAGTAGTAGATTGATAGTTCAACCATGTTGCCAATAATCTCAATTATACCGCTATCGCCATTAGCTCATCAATTTTAATAAGTCGACACTGTTGTATATGATTAGTATGTTAAATTGGATAATTCATCTATGAATAGAAGTCTCAATTCATAGCCATGGATCTTGCGTGGATTTAAATCTCTAGTTCTCGAGTAAAAAAATTTGACTGATTATCTAATAATTAAAATTTCGGATTTGAACAACCCATGAATACAACAAGCGCTAATCCGGATCCGGACGCTGGTAAACAAACAACGTTACGCAAATACTGTTAAGATTATTCATTTTAAGGGAATGTGGAAAAAACTTCGGCCCGAGACGGACGTAAGTTACTGTGCTCTGTGCCCGACTGTGAAAATCACATAAATATAGTTGAATATTTGATATTGTAATTATTGATAGGTGTGTGGAGCAAAAGCTTGAGGCTAGAAGCTCCTTATTTATCTAAACGATGCCGGTGCATTGTTTATTTATTTACTTATTTTTTCATTACTCTACTTAACTTTTCATAACATTAATCTACATTCATAACTTCAGCATTCCCTGTAATTTGTTTTTTTTTTTTTCGTTAAATAAACTTAACAGTAATTTCATTAATTTTACCTATTTTATCCTTATTATTTGTCAGTTAAATTTTTTTTTTCTTTTTCTTCTTTTTTTCGTGTGTGTGTGTTCTCTCTCTGTTCCAGATTTTCACTTTCAGAGGTGTTAGACTGTTAGGTACCAATTAAACCCAGTTTAGGCAAGGGGCTATATGGACTAGTCTCCAGTGCTCCTATAAGAATAACTAAAAAAAAAAAAAAATTCATTTTAAGTTGACTTCAGTCTTCAGCGACTACAGCGAGTTACATTGACTAGTGACTACTGACTAGTTGCCTCAGTTGGAGACTCGGAGAATGCAGTGTGCGGTGGACCGCCTGCTCCTTGGCCATGCAGGCGTTGGAGTTAACAACAATGTCAAACATCAATCAAACTAAACGCAACAGTGGCCCCTGCAAAAATGCGGGAGTTATCCAAAAGGCAGGTGTACTCTATAAATTTTGCATCAAAGAAGGTTGTAGACCTCTTCATGATTTAGACTACATTAGATAAATTAGAATAATAACCAGGACACTGAACCATTGTCTCATTAGCTACTTACAAACTAGAGGGCAAGTGAACCACATGAGACAAGTTCATCTTCATAACCAGACCATCACTTGCATTGTGCTGGTTAATGGTAAGTCAAGTCATGACAAACAGTTCCCATTATCGTGATAAGACAAGAAGAATACAGTACCATGTATCACTGCTGGAGGAACCCACCAGCGTCATCATCAAGCAGTGGGCCAGTGGCCTGACATCAACTGACCAATGATAGCTGGACCCCTCATTTGAATGGATTTTACATCTCTTTGATAATGTTTGAAAGGTCTGAAGCAGTGAAAATTTTACTGTGATCTTCATCTTGATAGTTCTACTATAAATAAGATTTTTTTTTTTAATTTTCAAACTACTATTTACAATACTTAATTACTTTAAGTTGATACTGAAGAGCTAGTAACATATGTGTTTTCTTTTTTTACCCAGTAACAGGCAGCTACTTGCAACTTATATAGAAATTAATTATTAATATAATGGAAGAAGATATATTAAATTTAAAATGCAGCAAGTCTCCCAAAATGTACAAGCAGAAATTCAGAGAGTCATGGATATCAGGTGAATTCAGTGATTGGTTAACTCGAAGTCCCATCAATCCTGATTTTCCATTCTGCAAAATTTGTTTACGGAAAATTGAAGGGGGACTTAGTCATCTAAAGAGACATGCCAGCTCATCCTTCCATAAAAGGAATCAGTTGAATTATGAGAATTCAATTGCCTGTGAAAATGAGGGCTCCCAGCAGTTTAACAATCAAAAATTTCAGAAAACTGTTAAAAACAAATTTAAAAAACCTAAGTCATCAACCAGTGATATCTCAAATGGAGTTTCTTCTTTTAATTCCGGTGCTCTGCAAACTCTTCCACTTTCAAAGCAATTTATTGAGGTAAAGTTTGAAGGGGACAAGTTGCATGAGGTTGCAGATGTGCCGCACATTGAATCTGAACAATCAAGACCAACTGAAGTTGCGGATTTTCAAACTGAAGTCAACTTGAAAACTGGTTTAAAAACATCTATGCATCAATCATCATTTTTAGAATCTACAATATCATTACCAAATGTTGTAGCATCTCATGTGGCACCTGGATTTGAAAATACTCACTGCAGTGATGCTCAACAATGGCAAGCTGTCCACATTCCTCATAATTTACAAGTTGCCATTAGAGAAGAAGATAAAAATACTGCTCATCCTGAACTGTTCACCACCAACTTTACTGATGCTCATAAGCTGGCAGATGATGCATACCTTGTAGAAGTGAGTGACCTCGTCTTTCAAATTGTTTCAAATTTTTATTATTCCCAGTATTATTGTTTGTTTCTAGCTATTATTGTCATTTAAATTGATCATTACAATTCTTTATAATTTGACTTAAGCATTAAATTATGAAATTATGGTTAAAAAAATTGTAAGGATCTTTCTTTTTCAGCTCAACAATGTTGGCTCATCATGTGAAGTAACTGTGGGCAGCCACCATGCTGACTGCTCAAGCATTCATAATCTCGAGACCGACCACCATGCAGGCCATATAACTGTCACCATACAAGGGCAAGACCCCATGTATATTCACTCAACTGTTAATCCCGATACCTCCATCTCTTATTCAAATGCAAACGTGAGTCTGGTTGCCTCTCTGATGTCTTAAGTATGTAAAAGATTACATGGCTATCAAATTAAATATTATTAAAAATATCCTGGTACTTGATTGATTGAAAGTTTTTTAAAACACTTTGTTACAGAGCATAGTCTTATTGAATTTTCAATATGTATGTTCAAATTTGTGAGTGTGAAATGCCATTGATAAATTTGAGCCTTTGCTTGACTTTATTGATACGGGCTGTTTTGCACAAAACAAATTCTAATGCAGTGATGTTAGTAATAGATGTTTAAAATTTTTGTTTCATGAAAGCAGTGTCTTTGTCATGTATAAGAACCCTCATCCTTCTGCTCACTTTTCCCTTATTATCGAAAGTTTTATTATCAGACAGAAATGGAGTGCAGCAGTCACAGTCCTCATTCTTCAAAGAAAGAGAAAATTATTTCAAGGTAAGCATATCAGTGTATAAATTTTTCTTTATATTTACAAACTCTGCTCAAAAGCCGTTTAATATTTTCCGATTTGTTATCAATATGTGAGATTATCAACACGTCGTCATCATCAGTTCAGCATAGACATTCTGGATCTCTTACTGTTACATAGTTGCCTGATGTATTCCACTTTTTATCAAATTTGACTGACAATGTTTGCTTGAATGAGCTCCATTTAAATTTTAAATGAAATTATATTGTACACATCATTTTTTTCATCTATACAAGGTAGCATATTACTTATTAGTAAGTAATATGTATAAATTAATTGTTTTTGAAATCGAAATTCAGCTCAAAACGGAAAAGACGACTGATGAAACCCAAGAAGTCGTGTCGGCCTGGCGCTCAGTCGGGGATTGAGATGAACTCTGGTGGGGGTACTGCTAGTTCATTAAAGATGGAGGCCACATCACCCAATTGCGACGACGCAAAATACAACCCTGACGAGGATGGAAAAGATCCGCGTCGTAGCTGTCGGTGGTACCGTCAAAAGTACAAAAAGAATTGGGAGAAGAGCAAAGAATTTGTTGGCTGGTTGTCGCCGGCGCCTGGCGACCCAAGCATGGCTTATTGCATCGCCTGTGCCAAGTGCTTGAGAGGAGGCATGACACACCTCAAGCGCCATGCTGAGACACCGTACCATAAGAAGAGGATGATAGAAACATTGAAGGTGTGATACATTATTGTTTGTCTTAACTACCGTATGTGATGATAGAAACATTGAAGGTGTGGTGCATTACTGTTTGTCTGAACTACGTGATGATAGAAACATTGAAAGTGTGTTACATTACTGTTTGTCTGAACTACCGTATGTGATGATAGAAACATTGAAGGTGTGGTGCATTACTGTTTGCCTGAACTACCGTATGTGATGATAGAAACATTGAAGGTGTGGTGCATTATTGTTTGCCTGAACTACCGTATGTGATGCTAGAAACATTGAACGTGTGGTGCATCATTGTTTGCCTGAACTACCGTATGTGATGATAGAAACATTGAAGGTGTGGTGCATTACTGTTTGTCTGAACAACGTGATGCTGGAGACTAACAAGTTGTGTGCATTACATTTTACATGAATATAATAACGATGTATAAAAGTATTGTAGTGAAGAGTAATAAATGCATAAAAATATTGCTTAATGGCAACAAGTTCTCGCCAAGCTCGTGATTACAACTACAAAAAGTTTGCTTCTATTGCTACTTCCAATAATACACTAAAGTGAGATTACTTGAGTTATTCATGAAATGATTGAGACCTTCTGCATACTAAACCATAACTAAGCCAAGGTTTATAAAACACAAGAGCTCCTTCTGCAATTAGTATGAACTCACGTATGATATATATAAGTTAAATACATTATCCCAAATAAAAATGTTGGCGAACCTTCTTCCGTGACAGCAGCAATAAATTTCATCCTCAATCCACCTCAGATTGCCGGTAATTCTAATCAGTATTTAAAGAATTATTAGATGTTGAAGATCATGATCGAGTGTTTTCTCTACCAGAATTTATTAATAATTTTACAGATGCGAGAAATTTTCTTGGCTAAAACCGTGGAACTTCGTCTAAGCAAGTTCGCCCATGAGTTCGGTTTAACTGATGCCGCGGTGGCAGCCTTGCCTGATTTATTGAAAAGCATCTTCCCTGATAACAGCTTGTGCAAGCTGCTGTCTGATGACCGTATACTGACCATGCTCTTGGTTCGTAAGGTAAGATGTTATCCGAGAATTTTTTACTGATCAATGATTCATTTCAGACGAATTGCTAAAAGTACTTAACTTGTTAAATATTTCTTCTCTACTGCTTTCTTCCCTACGCCCTCACCGTAAGATGACTGACATTGATGTGATGTTTTGGCAGGAAGAATCGCAGCCTGCCGCCCCCAGCAAGCTCGTTTCCAGGAAGAAATCATCCCAAATTGTCCACTCTAAGCCGTGCAAAGTAAATTCCCACACATCCTCAGAAGCAGACGCCCCTGCTGTTATCCGTTTCCCATGTCCAGAGCCCGAGCACTGCAGTCACGAAAGCAGCTCAGGTTCGCAATATAACACTCAGGTCTACGGCGACCTCGACCCCATGCACACGAAATACATGCCTCTAGAGCAGCACCACCAAATATCGATACATCCTCATCCGGGCTCTCAGGCACACCCTGCGCCAGCGACCGTCGCTTCGTCTATCATCAGCTCGAATTTTTCCAACTGTGCCATGGAGACGCGGTTAGAGACACACCAAGACGTGATACAGCCGTGCCCTGAAGGTGCAGTGAGCGAGCGCTACTCTGTGGATGCTATGGATGATACCAGGCCCGTGATGGCCGAGGCTGGACAAGCTAGAGTGCCTCTTCCAAGAGTGCTGGTCCACCATGCCTCCAATGACACTCTAACCGTGCGATCATACAGCTTTTCTCCATACCATGTCTACCCCAGCCTGTTCTCGGTGAGCAAAGATTCAATTCTTATCATGTCATGCTCGTTTGTAAAATATGTGTCTGATAATTCGTTTAAAAATAGCATTATATACTTAATGACATTTTTCACTGTGACGGTAAGTTCCTCCGAAATATTTTTTCTTCTTTGCATTACTAAATAATAAAATTTTTCCAATGTCTTAAACGGTTTTGTATCTTGTAAAATTGTTGTCAATTTTCACCATCGAGTTACACATTAACTTTCTAAACCAGAAAGAAAACGTTAACCTTTATAATAAAGAGTGGCGGAAACGGCTAGGTATACGATCACCCGGTTTTTTCTGAATATTTTTTCTTGCATGAAAAAATACTGGATTCTAATTATACGAGGCTAAACTACGTTTAAAAACGGTTCCGACGCTATACGAAAAAAATTATTATTTTTTAAATATATGAGGAGAAATGAAGAAATTTAGAAAAACCTAGGTGGAAATGGTTTTAAGACCGTGATGGGTTTTTCTTGATTTTAGTATTTTTCTGTAATATTTTTACGTTAAAAAGTACAGCAACATGAATGTCCTTATTTTCACCATTTATGGTACTTCTGGTGTAGTTCAGTTTCCTCATTTATATGTTTTCGAAGTAAAAAAGATGCCAAATGAGACAAGACTCACAGAGGCCGAGAAGGCGCAGATTTTACCCTTTGCGAAATGTGGTAGAAGCCAACGGGACATCGCAAAGGAGATAAAACAGTAAAAACCCGTTGTATAATCATTTTTTGCAAATTCGGACGGCTACGGATCGAAAATGCACCCTGGACCAACCTCGAAATTAACCGACAGGGATCTTAGGTGACTGTTTTCAGAGGCTTCTAAAGCTGGCTCTACCTCTACCTCTATAAGATTGGCCACTGGAGTTGATGTGACAGCACAACGCATCCGTCAAATATTGCATAACTCGAAGAAATTCAAGTACATGAAGCGGAAAAATGCTTCTACGCTCAAGCAAAAATATATTATCAACCTACTAAAACTAGCTGAAAAAATGTGCTTATCGGTAAAGGATTGTCTTCAGTGATGAAAAGAAGTTCAGTCATGATGGTCCAGATGGATGGCATTGCGATTGGCACAACCTTGACCATGAGCCTGAATTTTTTCCAAGCGGCAATCTGGTGTTGGTTGGGTAATGGTGTGGGGGGCGTTCAGCCGGAAGATAAATCAACTCCAGCTATTTTACGATGGTGACAAGATTCCGAGGTATACAAGCACACGCTATTTCACTATCTTCTCCCTTTTGCCGATGAGAAAAATTAAAGATCATATGTTTTTAAGCAAGGCAATGCTTCGATTCACACTTAAAAGCCACCAAATTAGTGGTTCCAAGAACAGAATATTGGCCTGTAGCCGTGGTCAGCGCTTAGCCCATACCTCAACCGCATTAAAAGCCTATGGGGCATCATGGCGATGGATGTTTACCAAAATGAGCGCCAGTTCCAGTCTTTGAGTGACCTGAGCGCGGCTATCCTTCGTTCCTGGGATAAAATTCCTTGAAAGACTCAGGATTATTTGGTCAATCGCACGGGGAGAAGATGCATTGAGGTAATTGAGGCGAAAGGAGGTAATATTGCCTATTAAAACGAGTGTATGGAATCCAAAAACGGAAAAACCTTTCATGGTCTCATAACCATTTCCACCTATGTTTTTAGCGCATTTTCTCATTTATGGAAAAAATGCACTATTGTGCTCGCCATGATCGTCTGTCTGTCTGTCTGTCTGTCTGTCTGTCCGTCCGTCCGTCCGTCCGTGACCTCAAGTCTTCGTCGGCGAGACGAAAGTTTTAGTTTAGTTTTTAGCGCATTTCCTCATTTATGGAAAAAAAATGCACTATTGTGCTCGCCATGTCCGTCTGTCTGTCTGTCCGTCCGTGACTTCATGTTTTCGTCTACGAGAAAATGCGCTCTCTGTCACTCACTGCAGTGAGTACTGAGTTATATTTTTTCTAAATTTCATCATTTCTTCTCATATATTTAAAAAAAATATTTCTTACGTATAGAGTTGGAACCGTTTTTAACCGTAGTTTAGCCTCGTATAATTAGAATCCAAAATTTTTTATGCAAGAAAAAATATTTAGAAAAAACAGGGTGGTCTTATAGCCATTTCCGCCACTGTACGAGCTTTGCCGTCTTTCTCAAGTTTTTGAGTAGCTTAGATTTACTCATTGGAGTTCCAAGTCTTTTTTCTTTGCCACTCTGTCGTTCATCTGAGTCCTCCTTCAATAATTTTTATAACACAATATTATAAGTGCATACAAACATATGAAATAATATTTCAGTCATGTGACGATACGGAATCGAAGAGATTTAAAAAATGTTGATAGTAAGTAGGTACTGAGATCTGCGTGCGTTCGTTCATCCCGACTGATCAAATATTATCTAAGTATTACATGCCCTATTTAAACTCACCCCTACTCGAATTAATTAAATCTGGGTGGGCTTCAAGGAAAGTTTTCAGTTCAGTGACAAAGATTTAATTGAGGTCTTGCCTAAACAATGATTTTATGACCATAAAAGTCGCTCTGTAACAAGTTATATTCAATCAAAGATTTTTACTGCTCTTGTTTTTTTTTAAATGTTTTTCGTTTAGTTCAGTGACGAAGATTTGATTGCGGTCTTGCCAAACAATGATTTTATGTCCAGAAAAGTCGCTCTGTAACAAGTAATATTCAATCAAAGATTTTTACTGCTCTTGTTTTTTAAATGTCTCTTGTTCCGCTCCAAACAATCGTGTCAGCGCAGGATCAGCCTAGTGAGCTCTAAAACGAACATCTTGCTTCCGATTTCTTATAATTATTCTAAATTTTAAATATTTTTCATATTTAAATAATAAAATCCATGACTCCATTATCGGCCTGCTCGATGAAAGACTGCATCTTGATGACTTGTTGTGACGATGTGACGCGTTATGACTTGAAGGGACGTGTTATGACTTGATGTGACGTGTTATGACTTGAGGGGAGGTGTTGTGACTTGATGTGACGTGTTGTGACTTGAGGTGATGTGTAATGACTTGAGGTGACAAGTTGTGACTTGAGGTGACGTGTTGTGACTTGAGGTGACGTGTTGTGACTTGAGGTGACGTGTTGTGACTTGAAGTGACGTGTTGTGACTTGAGGTGACGTGTTGTGACTTGATGTGACGTGTTGTGACTTGAGGTGACGTGTTGTGACTTGAAGTGACGTGTTGTGACTTGAGGTGACGTGTTGTGACTTGAGGTGACGTGTTGTGAGTTGATGTGAAGTTTTGTGACTTGAGGTGACGTGTTGTGACTTGAGGAGACGTGTTGTGACTTGGTGTGAAGTTCTGTGACTTGAGGTGACATGTTAATTGTTACTTGAGATGACGTGTTGTGACTTGATGCGAAGTTTTGTGACTTGAGGTGACGTGTTGTGACTTGAGGTGACGTGTTGTGACTAGATGCGAAGTTTTGTGTCTTGATGGGACGTGTTATGACTTGAAGGGTCGTGTTGTGACTTGAAGGGACGTATTGTGACTTGAATGGACGTGTTGTGACGTGAGGTGACGTGTTGTGACTTGAAGGGACGTCTTGTGACTCGCGCGACACCACAATTTACAGCAACGGACAGACGTCCGTAATCTGTAGCTCACAATTAACGCCCATGGCATCTCGTGTAGCAGAGCCATGAAGCAGTAGCTTGTTGGCAGTCGTAGTCAGTGCACGGCATGCGGTTGTCTCATATCAACGACCATACTATCCAAACTTGTTTCAGTACACACAGTGGTCATTTTCTCGCTTGTAATTGGTGGGTTTAGTTTGAAACGCTGAGGGTTATAGGCTAACTGCGTTAGGAACTCGTAACTATTCTTTATAGTTCGGCTCCTAGGCTGTTGCCGGCACACCAAACGAGTTCTCGCTGCGAGGTACACACTTTAAAGATAATGTTAGTTTGCATACAAATTGTGTCGTTTAGTTCATTGTGTCCATATTGATGCCAATGACTCACTCTTGGTCGACCGTCAACGGCACATAAGTCGCCACTCAATAGTTACTGCACTCGTTCTCCGCTCGATTAAAAACCCTATAATACTGGTCATACCTACGATTTGTTATTACTACATAATAAATACGAAGCTGTTTTTATCGCGCTAGAAACTTGGTTCAGTTTTGTTTTGATAATAGATCGGTTCTATCGAAGGCTGACGACTCAAGTGCTGCGACGTTAGCGCATTGACGGTAGAAATGTTAAAAGTGTTGTGCAGTCAACGCGGTGCGTCATTCATCTCAAAGCCAAATACCGTGCTCTTCTGATACGTACTAGTCGTTTCTCCATAAGTGCTCTCGGTCTTTATCTCGGTCCCGACAATCACAGATCAGTTCGAGAGAAAACCAAATATTTTAGCTCCCATGTTTCCATAGCTCCATTAGCTGCTAGCAGCACAGCAGCTGAAATAATGTGAAGAAGGTACCGCCTTCAGATACCCTCACTAAGACACAAAATCTGCATAATATATGTATCACATCGTAACATTATTATCTTGATTAGGTCAGTTACATAATTTATGGTAGAAATATTCCCTTATTAAAATTCTGGCTATGAGAACAATCCTTTCAGATGAACGCGTCGTCTGAGAAAATCGGTTTGCTTTATAGCGATCCTGTCTATGTTTTCTATGTACGGTACTCATATTTAGCAAATAATATTGGGAGCTTCGATTTATTATAGTGCTTTTTGTGCAATCCCACTTTTAGAAACCTCTTCGTATTAATATTTCTTTTCTGTTCGTACTAATATTCCTCTGGAACTAATAACCTCTGACTGACTCACCATTTTTTATTGTAGTATGTATAAACGTTCCCTATAGTAATAACTGTGAATGACTTTAAGTGATTGCTGATCTCTCGTGATCGAATTTCGCTACCTTGATTCATCATAAATTCAAGAACTCTCTGCGTGATGACTTCAAGCTCGGTGAGTTGAACACCGTATCGCTGTCGCACCTGAGATGTATTTAATATTTAGCGTCTCGCGTTCTTATTCTCTTCTATTAAATATTGAATTTAATCTCCTATTATATACCAATCACTTTAGAGTGTGCCGAAAGCACGCTCATTGCTTATAGTCACCGTGACTGGCATTACATAATTGTTACACAACTGTTTATCTTATCTCATGATGCTTGCTGAGCAGCTCCGTGCGAGCAAAGTTCTGTGTCTGACAAATTGTCATGCCTATACGGTATGACACAAGTTGCACAAGTGCTGGTTGTGGCACAACACAAGTGTTGGTGGTGGCAGACGGCAGCTTTGAGCCCTGCCACCAACGTTTGCTGATGAAACTAAGCCCTTATGTGTTGCATGGTGGTGGCAGACAGCAGCTCTGAGACCTGCAACCAGCGTTTGATGATGAAACTAAGAACTAATGTCTTGAGTGTTGGTGGCAGACGGCAGCTCTGAGCCCTGCCATCGACGTTTAATGATGAAACTAAGAACTAATGTCTTTAGTGTTGGTGGCAGACGACAGCTCTTGCCACCTGCGCACTGCCACCAACGTTTTATGAAACTAAGAACTAATGTCTTTAGTGTTGGTGGCAGACGGCAGCTCTGAGTCCTGCCACCAACGTTTGATGGTGCGACTAAGCCCTTATTTGTTGTTGGTGGCAGACGGCAGGCATGGAGCGGTGGCAGGGCAAAGTAGCCATCGTGACGGGCGCCAGCGCCGGCATCGGCGCCGCCATCTGCCGCTCCCTCGTGGCGCTCGGCATGCGCGTCGTGGGCGTCGCTCGAGCGCATCACAGGATCCTGGTTAGTGGTGCTGCACTGCGTAGAACACTTAAGAAATCTACATGATTATTTACTTTGAGTATTGTTGAATACGTCGAATATTACCTGGTAGATTAACTGTATACTGTACTGTACAGCTACTGCGTGCGCTTGCTAATGCATAAGAAATCTACATAATTATTTACTTTGGGATACGTTGAACATTGCCTGTAGGATGAAAGTCCTGCTAGAACAGGAGACGTTTATGGTGACATGGTCTTCTTTTGTGGCTTAGGACCTCTTCATATAACCTCTACATATGACCTCTTCATAGCTTCAACATATTTAATTACTTGTAAGATCATGGAAGCAAATTGCTGTCAGGAACTGGCTCAGGAGCTGGAAGGTGAGCGCGGCACGCTCACGGCGCTGCAGTGCGACGTGAGCAAGGACGAGGAGGTGGAGGAGGTGTTCAAGCAGGTGCTCAGCACCCACGGTGCCGTCCACTGCTGCATCAACAACGCTGGCATCAGCTGCAACAATTCCCTCCTTGGTATTTAGTATTTACCCTCGCCAAACCATACTGAGAAATTTTACCCCAGAGAAATCTGAGAAGTTACCCCAGAAATCTCCCTATGCATGTCAAACTTCTGTGGCATTGTACATAACTGTACTGGCATATATAATATATGTATATATTTGGCTAATTTTCTATAAATGTAGTGTTAGCTTCTTTACATTGGTTGATTAATAGCAGCCATCAGTAGCAATGGCTACCTCTGTTGGAAATATTGATTTTTTAATCCACGCACGTTATCGCCGATGATTTTTTATGGGATAGCAAGAGATTCTGGCAGTAAATATTGTGTCTTTTATAGACCAGATATAACGGACTGTGAGATGAGCTCGAAGATGCTGAAGGCCACTCTGTTCTTACCGTTCATTCAATTCCTCTGAAATCAAACTTGTCTTTCAAATTTCTGTATCGTACCAAACTCTTCTGGTGTCAACCGACAATCCCGAGTCACAGGTTTTTTAATGATGTTTCAGGAATATACCCACATGTTGCGAAGAGTAAATAGTAAAAGTGCGAGCATTTATCGGGTCCTAAATTTTCGTGATGATTTCATTTTATGTCGCTTATATTTTATGTCGACAGCATGTCGCTTATTTATATAACAGCACGTGTGGTGTCTCAAAAATGTCGTATTGATGACATACGTGTCAATCTCAAGTCAAATTCTAACCTTCTGCCTTAGTTTCGAATATGATCGATGTTAGATAGTATTTTATTAAACTTAGCAGCAAAACAGATTTATTCTGGAGCTGAGGCGAGACAGAAAGCGTGTTTTGCGTGAGCTCGTGAACTTCGACCTTGCGTTCAGTTTTAGACGTCGAGCTTGACATTTCTTTCTGAAATTAAAGAATAACTATTTTGTATGTTGCCAGACGGCAGTCCGCAGGAGTGGCGACAGATGCTCGATGTCAACGTCGTGGGTTTATGTCTGTTCACCAAGCTTGCCGTCAACAGCATGAAGGAGGCCGGCATTGATGATGGCCATATTATTCACATCAGCAGGTCAGAGTTTGTCAGTGAGGGCATTTACGTTTGACCTTCGCAGTTGTGCTTTTAATGTTTCAGTTGAATTAAATATTTATTACTAATAATAAATTACTTCTATTGACATTATAGTAAAGTTAATTCATTTTCATGAAATTAATCAGGTCGCAATTGTCAAAGTATTAATTAGGTATTACTTGGAATTATTTTGTTTGTATTATATTATTTTTGTAATTACACGTAATTCCCAAGTAATTGTGCATGATCAAAAGTCAGCTAATAATAATATCTAATAATAAGGCGAGTTTTCATAACTCTTAATGTGCGTCAATATTATTTAATGTCGTTAGTGTCGGAATTTATAGCCTAAAAGGTCCAAATAAATATTCAGTTTATATCTTTCTGCCACCTGCTGATAATTGATGTAGCTGATAACTGGTGCAGCTGATAATTGATGCAGCTGATAATTGATGTAGCTGATAATTGATGTAGCTGATAATTGATGTAGCTGATAATTGATGTAGCTGATAATTGATGTAGCTGATAGTTGATGTATTGTCTGTTTAGTTTGTCCGGACACCGCGTGCCGCCAAACTCGCCCACGCATTTCTACTGCGCCACGAAGCACGCAGTCAAGGCGCTCACGGAGGGCCTGAGGCATGAGCTGCGCGCTGCCAAGTCCCACATCAGAATCTCGGTGCGTTTTGTACTGCAAGTCTGGCTAAATAGAATAATCTCGGTGCGTTTTGTGCTGCTAGTCTGGCTAAATAGAAGAATTTGGCTCACCGTGCGTTTTGTGCTGCAAGTCTGGCGGGCTAAATAGAAGAATTAGGCTCACCGTGCGTTTTGTACTGTCAGTCTGGCTAAACAGAAGAAATAAGCTCATCACTGGATACGGCATCGGCTAGAGTTGATGCACGATCCTGCATTGTCACTCAATGAATTGTCTATTCAATGTCGTAACTAATATCCATTTACTTGGCACAGTTTTAATTGTTCAATCAAAAGAACGTGAGGCCGTCCGACAACGATATAGACTTACATTATTTTTTTATTCTTGATGTAGTTATTTTTTATTCTAAGATATATTTGATAAAACACATCTTAGTGCAATTGTTTCTTTTCAGTTAACTCAATGTTAACTACGACGTTTGCCTCAAAAGTAACTTAGATCTAGGCTTATTTTAACACGTTGACTGCGATTGCTTCATCTTGTACAATTATTTCATTTTTTGTACTTATTTTAAGCAGGGTTGCCAGACGGTCATTTTTTCCGGACAAATTCCGCGATTTAGTTTTTCTCAGTTGCGTTGGCCGGCCAAAATTTATGATAGGGGTACCTCCTAATTAAATTTTAAATACTGCAAAAAGAAAATAAATGGAATTTTTATAGCGGAACCTACAAATAAACTAGTATACATTGAATTATCGGCCTTTTTTGTTCTCGGATTTGGCCGATTTTAGGCAACCTGAATTATGTACCATTACCTCCTGGAGAAATACATTTCGTGGTACACATATGTACCAATACGTAGTCAACGTGTTAACATCATTTTATCAGAAGCATACATGTCATAACACTATTATATTTCACAGTCTATCAGCCCAGGCTTGGTGCAGACGGAGTTTATGCAGAACATGACTGGCGACGCGGCGTACGCTGACAAACTCTACAGCTCAATCGACTGCATCAAAGCCGAGGACGTGGCGGCCTCCGTCGTGCATGTGCTCGTTGCGCCTCCTCATGTCGAGGTGAAATTATCACCGATGATTGCCTTTATTCATTGTCGTTGTAATATATCGATCATTTCATCTGATTTATCCGTATTATATAACAGACCTCTCACATTTGATGTGTTATCTGCATCGTTATGCTATAGAATTTGCAGTTCTTCCTAGCCTATGCATAAATTCAAACCTTACATTGATTTATTGAGTCTTGAAATTGATTTGAATTTAGTTTTTAAAAATTTCATCCCATCGATTATTGGGATTTCAAATCCATCTCTGCTCACTTTCCAGATCAACGACATCCTGATGCGACCTACCGAGCAGACAAGTTAAACCTTGAGAAGGAGGAAACATTCAAAATTCGATTATAAATTCTACAAATAATTTGTGCCATCATTCCTGCTCTACGTTTTCACAATTAAACTTCAATGATGACGCCTATAAGTAACCTTGATTTTTATTAGTAATTCTATATACATGATATTCTGGGATGTGTTTTATCCCACTTTTCAGTGTCCGAGACGACTGAAAAAACGTTCAAAATGCGTATTTCTATATAAAGAATTTTTCAATGCAGCATTTGTTCCATTTATTCATCAAACAGCCGGTCGTGGGATGTTAGAGCTATTTTTGTCGTTTAGAACAAGCTGATTTTAAGCGTTCGAAGAATATATTTCATATGCGTCCGCTCTTCAGAAAATCTGATTCAGAGTCGTTCAATTCGAATTTTTTCGCACTTATCTGAATGGTACTTTTCATGCAAAATCAAAATAGTATCTGCTTCTCGCTGAAGTTCTTCAATGTAGTCAATATTTTCAACGAAAACTTTTTCGTTTGCTCATTTTTCTCATAATACAAGTGTCGGCACTGAAGAAATAGGTCCATTGCCTATTCTTGTTTTTTTTTTTTTGCTGGAAATATTTGTGACAATCGCATAAGAATGGTTTAATTCTTGAATGCAATGCGATTCCTAAAAGATAGCACTGTTTTTACCATTATTAGTTTGATTAGACCTCGATCAACAAGTTTTTCGATTTTTCGTTTTGAATTCTCATATTATGAGAGGATTCCTGAAGCATCAAATGCTCAATCCATGATTGGCTCATTCAGTCAATACGTCGTTTGCAAGGCACAATGTGTTGAGATTTTAATGAGCAGGTGTCGAATGTCAATTCTTATGTGAGTGAGTTTGTGCTATTCTAGTGGATAAAATTATTCCATTGTAGAGCGATTAAAGCTATAAATAGAATCAATCTCCAATTAGCACAAAAACCTTGCTGGATCCATAATGAAATAACTCCGTTCCATTGTAGATTCGATGATATCAAGTAAAACAAGAAAAGCGAAAAACCATTTCAAAACGTGCAAAAACAGTGTTCCTCGCTTCCGGATGTTGCCCAATACCTGCTGGGCCCACAGACGGAGAAAGGTGCGAAAAACTTGTGTGTCGTTTCCTGTATGAAAATAGTCTTACTCCAACCCTTCCACAATAAGGCCGACTTGAATCGAAATGGGAATTATACTCGCCAAACTTTGGAGTTTATTTGGGACTGAAGGTTTGTCAATTCTTGATTGTAGTGCTTTTATTATTAATAAAGGAATTGTGTTTTGAAATATTGCCATTGATGATTGAGGCATTGAGTCATTGACTAGCCACTGGGCCACTAGGCTAGTCGAGCCACTAGTGACTAGCCATTGACTACCTACCTAGCCACACACACTGACACAGTGACACACTATCCACTAGGAATGCCATAATAATATAGTCATATCATCATGGTATGGTGCCTATGGCATATTATTGGCAACTAGTTCAGCCTACTCGTAAAAATACAAGAAAATATCTAATGTTCTCCTTGACACAATGGCAACTGAGAAATGTAAGAATCCAGAGATATTCTAGGTTGAGAATCTAGGAATCTAATACCAGTAGCCAATAAATTCATAAATTGATGGAATTTTGGAATAGGCTGTTCACTGTTGAAACAGATCACTAAATGCAAAATAAATTTGTTGCTGACAAATGAGACATTTTAGTTGTCATTCATTTATTTCATTACAATCTGAAAACTGTCACAGTGTCACTAAGCAGTCTCCAGTCTCCAAGTCTCATAGTGGCAAACGAGAGCTTTTTTAGAATCAGTTCATTTTTAATTTCATCATTTACTAAAGATTTAAATCAATTTCTTAAGTATGATAAAGCTGGTATCCATGATAGCTACTTTACTGGTCTACTTATAGGACTCAAAAATGAATTTGAGGAAGAGTCTAAATAACTCTCTGCTTTGCCACTATGCCAAGTCTTGACTCTTGACTGCATTTTTGCAGCCATTAGTCCATGAGTGTCATAAATTTTGCATTTGTCAATTAGCATGATTTACAATTGTCAAGAAAATGCCTTAGCTACATGATTTTTTAGGCAATTTGTTATAAACAATTTTTAGGTAAGGTTGGGATTTTTCAGGAGTACAGAATAGCAAAATTTCAAATTTTTTAGGACATAAAATTGGCAAGCTTCAATATTTTTAACTAGACCAAAAACATCCGGGAAATCAGGCAAATTAGGCAATACATAGTCAAGAATGAAGCAAAAATTACCATGCTCTAAATCAATTTCACCTGCAGCTGTTTTTATATGCCTTGCCTAATTTCTTTCATAGAATATATGAAAAATGGCACATTTTTCTTGACATTTTGAAAATTACTGTAAAATGAAAGATTTCAAAACAGAATTTGATTTTCTTTAGAAATTAGAATAGATTAAACTTTGCTCCTGAGAATTGAGATACCACTGTAGCTAGTACTAGCTAAGCTTGTATGGGAAGAATTTAGATAATGAATTAATTTATTTCTGAAATTATGTATTAAGACATAACTTTTTTGTTTCTGATGTTTCAAGCTGTAATGCTAATTTGAGTTTCTCATGAAACATGCTTCTCAAACAATTTGTTATAGAAGATTACTAAAAATTTTCTAGTTCATATCTCACTAAAAGATATTTATAATTATTATTTTAACCCTTTAGCAGGCAAGCATTGAAATATCCAGAAATTAAAATTTCAGAAACCATTTCAAGAAAGTAAGAAGTATTATACAATATATTTATTTCTATGAATTTTTGCAAATTTTGCCTATTGAAAGTTTAAATTGCACTTGAAGAATTCAATAAATGCTATCAGTACACAAAATTTTACTTTATAATTAAAATTCAGTTTAAGCAAATGAAAAATTAGAAACATAAAAATTTAATTTAATTAAATTTAATCAAGTTGCCAAAATAAATAAATATATATATTGATACTTCCACCTTTTGAAGAAAATGCAGAAAGAGCGTCAATTCCATTGTCCGAGTCGAAACCTTCATTTAAATGCTCATATTTCAATTTGTGGACTTTGCAGCTGGTGATGCTTTAGATAGAACGATGGTCAGATAATTAGTGATTGACTGAGGCATTATAAGAAAGCCTCAAAAACAAACAGGAAGCCGTGGTGAGGCTTTTTTTGACGCGATTTCAAGTGATCATATATGGTAACTTACCCGTGAAAGGGTTAAGTCATTAGAGCTAAGCTGATAAGCCCAACCATTTCAATGGGAATTTCTGGAATATTTCTTCCATATTTCTGATATAAAATCAATATAATTTTAATTATAAATATGTAACTATATTTATTATTTCTTAAATTTTCAATGAATTATGTTTTTACAAATCTAGTTTTGTTCTGTTATGGATGTTCTGTTATGGAGTTATGGATTGTAGAATATAGCTTTTCCACAAACTCTTTCATAGCTTTATCAGCTCAATCATAATTTTTTTCCAGAACACAAGATTGTGATAGTTGGTCTGGACAATGCTGGCAAGACTACAATTCTGTACCAGCTGCTAATGAATGAAGTGGTGCACACATCTCCTACTATAGGCAGCAATGTTGAAGAGGTTGTGTGGAACAACCTGCACTTCATCATGTGGGATCTTGGTGGGCAAGAGGTCTTACGAGCTGCATGGAATACCTACTATACAAACACTGAGGTGAACAAAATTTCTTTCATAGGTAGTAGTAATGCAGGTATAGAAACTTGTGTGATTCTAAATTAGAAAATCATGGTTTTCATAAAAAAAAAACATTTGAATAAAAAAATTTGTTTGAAAAATCAAAATTTCATTGAAATCAACTTTTCTTTGTTATTGTAGCCTTACTAACAGCTTTGGAAAATGAATAACTATTGAAAAATCTCATAGAGAAATTGAATTACAAGTGTAACATATACATAGAGACTTGAAGTTATGATTCAATGAAAATCATGATTGTTCCTATTAATGTTGGAGGTTGTCTAGTAAATCAGTAACAGATGGGGGTAATATGCATATTACAGATATGGGGTAATGGGGGTATATTACAGATGTGGGGTTAATATTACAGATGTGATAAATTTGTGACATCTGCTTTTTTTTTGTAAGAGTGTTGCAGTAAGTGCTACTAATCTTACTGAAATATATGTCACAATAAAAAGAGTTCTGAAATGAATTGGACCAATTAAAGTGCTAGCCATTTATACTGACAATCTAACTACTTAAATTAAGGTCTCGTCAAATTAAAATTCTATCGCATTCACTTGTTTGGCTGAAATTAAATTTAGGGCATGGCGATGTCATGTCAGACCTTCCTGCAGTAAGGAGATTATATAAGGAGGCTTCTGATCTCATTTTTTTCCTGTTGAATTACTGAGGAACTGATCTATGCTGTTGTTGCTATCCCAAGAAACTGTGAAACTTCCCCTTTTAAGACTCTGAAAGTATACTTATATGTCTTTTTTTCATAGATAACATAAAAGTCAGCCAAACAACTAATTGTCACGTGTTCAAAAGTCAATGCATCTCTCAGAATCTATCCAAATATTCAAGAACAATCTAAGCATTTCTTAACAGTACCTGAGAGCCTAAAACTATTATCCTTAACATCCCTGAACACTATGAAAGTGCTTTCAAAAATTCTTGAAAAACTTATTAGGGATTAAAAATTGGATTGGTAGAAGAACAGTTTATTGAGCGATGAAATATGCGACGTGCGTCGCATCAAAAATGTATGACGAATGTCATAGCTCAGTATCCTCCCCAAATCCGGTATAGCTGTGGCGGGGACCCCTGCCGCTGAAAGGTAAGCAGTAGGCCAGTGCTCCCGCCGCAGTCCCAGGCAAATTTTCAAGAGATCACAGCACCTAAATATACGACATAATTAAGCAGGAGACAAAGTACATTAACAGTTTAGACTTGCAATGCTCTGTGTTTAGAGTTGCTTAAATGTACCAAAGTTTCCAAAAATCTTTCTAACGATCTCCACAATATGGGATAACCGCAATATAGATTAAATTTAATGAAGGCTACTGTGATCATGTTTAAATTAAAGTAATTGACAGCTCGAGAAGACTATTTGGCTATGCAAATTAAACAGCATTTGGAAAGGCATAAAGGACACTGCACTAATGGTCGTCACGCCACCCACCACATGCTGTCGTCTGGAGTTCACGTGTTTGCACCGAAGAATGGGCACGGCCAGCGGTCCACGTCTCACGTCCAAGGCAGGAGGATGACGGGGGATGAGTCTAGTGGAGATGGAGCATCAACTGAAGTCCACAGTAACTTCAAGCAGGGCCACACTGGACGAGAGCGTCACCACACGAAATCGCGAAGCACAGATGAGACGTCCAGCACAAGTGACGGACCGCTGTAGACTCGCGAATCTTCTTACAAGAGGCCGAAGATAGTTTCTGTTGTATTCTGGTGTGCCCTTTAATACTTAATTTTCCAGGTGAAATTGTGGTTGGAAAATGTGGCATGAAGTGGCACAACGACACAGATGCAGTATACTGATACAGATGCTGGTAATTGATATTCAAGACATTTAAAGTTAAGGCTTTTACCAAAGTGGAGATCGCGAAAAAGATTCTGCATAAAGTTATGCAAATAAACTGTACGTGAATTTTAATTCTTTAACACTCCCCGCACCAAAAGTGATTTGCAAATAATGTAAGCAGCAAATCACTATAAATTCAAATGACTACCTAAAATTACCGTACTAGCTTAATTCAACATGCTTAAGCCAATGAAAATCGAAAAACCTTGTATATGGTCGTAAGCCTAAATAAAGCCTTAAATCTATGAATCAACAATCCGTAAATTTAATTCCTTAACAAAAATAAAGAAATTTTAGAACAGGGACTTGAGTGAAGATATTTACTATGGTTGGTCTAAATTTATTCATCTTTGAACAATCAAGACTGTTTGTGCCATGCACTACCTCCACTCTGTCAGTTTCTACTTGCTTTTCAAGTATCTTGTTGCATTTTCCATCACACCCACAGTTGCTCTCTCTAACTAACTTTTAAATCACTGCAATCCACCTTCCACTCTATCAATGCCTTTTATTAATGTGAAGGTACTTGTTTATTTTCAGTTCATTATATTGGTTGTGGACTCGACGGATCGAGACCGCCTGAACCTGACAAAGGAGGAACTTTACCGGCTATTGGCGCATGAGGAGTTGTCCAGAGCGGCTGTGCTCATCTTTGCCAACAAGCAAGACGTGACAGGCTCCATGTCTCCTACAGAGATTTCTAATATGCTTAACCTGACCAGCATTAAAAAGCATAAATGGCAAATTCAAGCTTGTTGTGCACTTACTGGGGAAGGGTAAGATTGCACCCTACAAACAACTGACCTGACCAGCATCAGAATAGAGAAATGCCTATTCAGCCTTGATGTGCTTGCACTGCTGAATAAATTTGTTACACTGCATACTATAATTTTTTTGCTTTTTGTCAACTGACAGCAAATTTTAATGTCATATGAAAGTGATGTGTTTCACAAATAATGTTTGCTCGTTTTTATTTCTACTTTTGATGCAAACTTAATCAAACAAATGTTTTTAGATTCAAAAGAATTTCAGTCCTAGATGTCCGGCTTTATGATCACCTGTCAAATATGTTCTAATAAATTAATTTTTAAATTTCCAAGCCCAGGCAGGATTCTTGTTCACATTCAAAGGTATAGAATAACCAAGTAATACATATTTACATATTACAGGTTGTACCAAGGACTGGAGTGGATAGGAAGCACGTTGAAGAGTAAGTGACCCCTCTCCCGCCATGTAGACCATCGATGCAAGAGCTACGCTACACACCCTATCTCTGGCACCTTGTTGCCTCAAGCTCTGGTATGAACGCTAGCCCCTCATAACAGCAAGCGACGAAGCTGTTCAAGGTATTAGAAGACACCTAACACCCGATGGCATGCATTAGAAGGCTATTGTCTTGTGGCCTAAAAGTATTTCCCACTACCTGACGGCAGTCCGCGAGTCATAACCTTGTGTTGTGCCTATGATGCTACGTTTCTATTATGTAGTCGTACATATGTTGCTTCCAATTTAAAATGTACATAAATGAACAATTGGTACTGAGTTTATTCCAATTTTTACATTCATTAGATAGACTTCATGTAATATACTCTGCTGCAGATTTTCTCTGAATTTCAGCAATAAGGCTCATGTAAGTTCTTCAGGAGGAAAATCACGTGAAGAAGCTTCTGATCTCATTTTTTCCTCTTGAATAACAGGGGAACTGATATATGTTATGTTGACATTGTGAACTTAAGTGTCTTGACGACTTTCCTTACTTTCAAGACTGTCTTCTGAAGTATATCACCGTTTTTATTCATGATTTTAAGGAATTGACTGGGAGCTACTGCCTGCATTTTTTTTTCTCCTAGGTTGAAGCTCTAGTTTCCTCAGTAACCATTTCCCTGAACTGCAAGTTTTGTGTCTCATTATTTAGGCCTTGTGTTGTATGGCAGGTTATGATAGTAGCTCCTATCTCCTACTTCTAATATCTTATCTCAAATTTAGTTGTATTATTCTGAGCGGCCTTGCAATTTAATTGATATGTGGACGTTTTCAATTAAGACGTTGTTCAATTTGTAAACGTGTCCAGTTAATTCAATTACCCTAAAGATGGCAAACTCTATTCCCAAGACACTGTAGTTGGACAACTTTTGCGTGTACTAAACCCGACTATTCGTGTGTAGTACCCATATGCGCATTCATCAATATGAAGTGACTTCTAGGCCAAGTGGGATGTGCGACTTGGAACGTTTTGTGCCAGTAAATGCAGGCTATTAACATAAGCGATTTTAGTGTCTCTTTTTATGGGTGCTTATATGACTAGGGTTCGTGCTAATCCTCAAGCCAAATGTCGCAAATGTGATTGCAATTGTAATGTAATGACCAGGGCCTATACTTTCAAAAAAAGTTAAGAGTTCGTAAGTTCATCAGCCAATCATTGACGGCCTTTCAAGCCACTCTTTTAAAAACAGTTAAGAGATCGTAAGTTCATCAGCCAATCATTGACGGCCTTTCAAGCAAAATCCACCAATCATGGACAAGAAAATAGAGCGTAAGTACTTACGTTCACTCAGCGAGTTTTGAAAGTATGGCCCCAGACCGAAAATAGTGCACTCGTCTCATGTGAGTCGCATCATCATCATTCGAGTGCAGTTATCTGCATTCAATTGTTTTGATGAATTATTGTGTACTGCAATAATGAACTGACAATATTTCTGCCGTGTTAGTTTGCTGGTCTCAGCATGTAATGCAAGCTTCGTGTTCAGGTTTTACTTGCTCAGAAATGAAGTTTCATTTCCTTTCTTATCGCTCAGAATGAAGTTTCATTTCTGAATTTTTGTGATCTACTTCCAGTTTAGCAATGAATGCCTTTCAATGAACTAGAATTTTTGGATCAATGTTTTTTCATGTGCGGAAACATTTAAACCAATTAGTTTCAATTCAGTTTTGCAATGCAAATTATTAATCTATCAGATTGAGAAGGAAATGAGAACCTAATACTTGATAAAAACCGTATAAAATGAAATAATGGTGAATTACTTCTCCTTGTTGTGCTCAGAATCTCACTTGCATTTGTAACATTCATCGTTGTCATTCATACTCTCCTCTGTCACACCTGTGAAAATTGATGGATGTTTTTTTTTCATGGCGGTAGATCGGTGTTTGATGTGAAACTTACTCGACTGCGAATTCCACTGCATTCAATTGCACAGAGCCGTGTTTTCTCAAATTGCATTGAGATCATTTTTGGTCGTCGGTATTGTTGGGTTATTAGCCTAATTAGCGGTAGTATCTCGAAAGTATTGCGCTTGTTACCTTGTTACCTTGCTTCGTCAGTTATCTATATCAGGATAGAGTATCACCCGTACAGGTGGTGTTTTAAATTATTTTATTAGGATTTAGGAGTGATTTTTCGCACTCGAGCAATACAATCGCCAGCACCGGAATCAGGATCACGGTCTCAGTATCCTACGCGGGATGTTAACGACATTTGTATTTCAGTTCTGCTTTGTATAAATAGGAACGTATCTCGGAAGGGTTTTTAGGAGAAACGGAATGATATTGAACGCAAATATTCAATTGTTATTCTGTTTAATTAGTTGTTAAATGTAGGCTTGTACGAATATATAATAGGAATTCTATTACGCCATTGTATCTTGTATCAGTAATTTTGTTCTGTGTTTGGGTTGAGAGACGTAAAAGTAAAACTATACATTGAGTTATTCAAGATTGAAATTCATGTAATTTTCGTTTTCATATTGCACTTTTTAGAGTTGAGTTGCCATTGCCTAGTTAAGGACTGGATGCTAATCCTGCACGCCGGATGAAGAAGCTCCTTAATAATTCATTTCTTAATTACAATGAAAGTTTCTTCCTGACACGATGTTGGCAAATCGTCGAGCAAATATACGAACGGCTATAGTTACAGTGATCGGATCTGTCCCTCGCATGTCAACAGTGTTTTTCTTCATATTTTCAAATATTCTGAATTTATGTGTTTAAAATTATTGTTAACAATAAGGAAAAATTTGAACGTCCTATTTTTACCTCTATATATTCCATTCCCGCTCACTGGAAATTGATTCATCGTCTGTATTTTTGATGACTGAAGTCAGACTTGTTTTTTGTGTATATTCATGAATAGGGCGTTTGTCTTCAGAAAGTTGATGTGTCGTGTCAGTTTTTACGGTACTCTGAATTTTTCATCGACATTATTTAAGATAATTTATTGAATCAATTAATAGACGTTAGTCTTTTTATGTATGGTAGTGAACTATCTCTCACATCTACGTTCTTATTCCTTTCTTATCGTTTAACTCTTCTTTTCTGATAATTATACGATATTAATGCGAAATAATTCAAGCAAATACTTTCTAAATATTTTGACTGTATTCTTCTTAATTGCTCGAATATTTCACTACCGCTTCATTTTAATCTTCTGTTCGATTAGATTCCCGGATATGTGCTGCATTTTTAATGAGTCTTGCGTGTAACATATTTGAACTTTTCCATGTATAATTGTAGATTTCATGACTATGGAAGACCCTAGATCGTTACTGATCTTTTCGTGGATATTGTGCCCTCTTATGAATTGAGTTGCTCATTGATTACATGTATAAATAATAAATATCACTTAATCATTATGTACAAAGTTCAGCCGGTTTACTTAGAGCTGCCGATAATTTTCTTCTTCCATAAAACTGAACATATTTCAGTATCTGTGCTTCGCTTGCAATGTATTAATTCTATGTATGTTGGTTCAAATCACATTCTTGTGATAAGACCCTCTAGCTCTTCGATGAAAGAACCTTTATTCTGTACAATTGTTTCTATGTCAATATTGCGAATCTATTTTTAATACAAATGAATCTATCGACAAGTTATTTATTTTTATCACCGCAGTGGGACATTGCGTTCATGTCTGTCGAGAGTTCAGCCCCATCTCCGATTAATGCTTCGCTTCATTGGCCGTCACGAAGTTTTTACGTTCATCAACGTAAAAAAAACTTAGTCTGATATTTTGTTTCCCATTGCAATAGAGAGTTGAACTCTCGACAGCGAAGCAATGTCAGGGGCTGGTCGTTGACGCTCCCTCGGAACCACGGGCCAACAATTTTAATATAAGTTAATTCAAATTTTGGGAGATAAGTTTTGGGGTTTATATTGGGAGATTAGTTTTGGGGTTCCATTATGAGGCTAAAATTTTATTTTATTTTCATTATTTATCATCATTATGAGTCTAGAGTTGCTAAAATTTGTTTGCACACCACGCAACATGTACCTCACTAATTGATTTCAAAGATATCGCGGTTAACAAACTAGTGGCTTAGCGAAAACACTCTCATGAAGCATTTGCGAACTCGACTTCGATGTACTGCTCTTCGTCATAGACGATGAATATTTCAGGATCTGGAGATTCAAAAATGGTTTTCTTGCAGGATAATCATGCTATCGATTTAATGGTGCTTGTGCAGCATAGTATTAAATGCCGCCACACAAATCTCACTGCTGTTGTTGTAGTAGTTAGAATTTGCACGGCTCATAACTTAGTATGAGAATGGATAGCCGCGCACGGATACGAGCGGCGCACGAGCAACACGTGACTGGGCACGCGGGCTGCCAGTGGTACGAGGTGCTACTCGCCCTGTACCCCGTCTTCCCTGCTACAATCTTCCTTGCTACACTTGCCCCTTCCACGCACGATCACAGGTTACTACAGGGAAGGTGAGTTGACATTTTGCTCCTCGAGGTACGGATAGTGATTATTGTATTGATATATAATCGTTATGAATGTTTACGTTCTAACCTTTCCGGCGTCAGTAAGTCAATTACTAACGTTAGCAAGTTAATTCCACAATTAGTAAGTCAATTATCTCTGCAATTCCTCAAGAATTGTCTGCTTAATAATGATAATTTTTTAGAACAGTGTTGGAAGTATTGGTTGTGGTGGTACCAATAGTGGCAGCGCAAACTTTCGCCAATGATCTTCTCGTAGCTCTGGCAGTCTTCCTCTCTCTCGCTGCCGCGGTGGCCTACACGTTTTCTACGTCGCCTGCAAAAAATGTTGTGGTATGAATTATGAAATAGTAACTTATTATTACAACACATCTCTTTAACTGCACTTCATGTTTGTCTCTTTGTCTGTCTGCTACAAATCTTGTAATCAAAATTTAACACACTTCTACTTATCCTATCGATCTGAAATTTTGCACACTTGCGTAAAGTTGGAGACAATGCATGAATCAAATGACAAAACAAATAATTTTAAGAATACATTTTTTTTTTTTCAATATTAAAAAAAAACAGAAAAAAAATAATTTTGTCAGCTACAAATCTTATAATTGATATTTGAGTAATTTGACACACTTTTACCTGTCCAATTGATATGAAATTTTGCACACTTGTGTGAAGTTGGAGGCAATGCATGAAATCAATTGACAGAATAAATAATTTCGAAAATAATTTTATGTTTTTAAAAAAATGAAAAGTTAATTTTTTTAATATTCGAAAATAAAATTAGAAATTCATTGTACATCTGTAACATTGGAAACACTGGATTCTTTATACCTATGACATTTCAGGTCCTTAATTTGTCGAACCACCTATGTATTCCCTTTAGAAGTGTTGTCTTTAAAAAGTAATTTTTAAACGTATATTATTACCTACTGGTGTTATACTCATATTTTTAAGTGTTCTCCGGAAAAGGTTCTATTTCAAAAGATGCCAGAAAGTTCGTTTTCCAACAGTTGTATATTATTCAAGAAAACCTTTTACGTATGATGTTCCGAGATTTTAAATGGCATTACTCAATTCGCGCATTCTTTTGCATGTTTCACTTTTTCTTACGGCATTTATAAACGGTTTAACAGTAGGTAATTATTTAGATGTTGACAAATCATGTCAGTCCATTGGAATGAAATACGTTACATTATTTATAAGCCTTTTAACCACAAGTAATAACGGCGATGTTCGCTCAGGTGGAGACGTCAGGTCGTGACGGCGTGACGCTGGTGCGCTCCATCGTGGGCCTCTCCACGGCCGTCGCCATCTTGGCCGTCGATTTCCACGTGTTCCCACGTAGGCCAGTGTTAATTAACTAGTAATTAATAAATAAATATTAATAATCTGCCTGTGTAAAAAATAGAGGAAAATCATGGAGGGACATTGACTTGAGATTGTAATTTCATACTTGGAACCACTGAAAGCACGTCAGCAGAATGGAGGATTTGTTTCAAAAGCTTACTCAGCTTCACTGTCCATTGCAAAGGGTGACAAAACTGTAATGAAGTAGAAGAATATTCCTAAATTATATATGTATTTCAGCAAAACTGCAATCTTTGCTGTTCAGCTCTTAGGTTCCGTCTAATTGTGTTTATACCAAATCGGGGGCTAAAGCTGATGATGCTTACTTTTGAATGAAGTTACTTCTCTGCTTTAACAAAAAAACGTGACCTTTTAAATATTGCAGGGTGTATTTAGACAAATGTTTTTCTTCAATTTTATCTTGCTGTACATGTGTATATACGTGTTGGAAATTTGGATATCAGTCCAACAAAATCATCCATTAATATTTCTCGACATCATGCGAATCGAGAATTTAATCCTTATTCCACTTCGCTCACATTTGAAACATATGATTTCATTCTCCTCCTGGCTGATGTTACTGATAGCCACTTTTGATTAAATGCATCCAAATTGCGTATACGAGTTAAAATATTCTTTTTGTATAGATTCGCCAAAACTGAGGAGTTTGGATGGAGTTTGATGGACGTGGGAGCTGCAGGCTTCCTGCTCATCAACGCGCTGGTGGACATGCGGCCGAACGCCGTGCGCAGGTAACAGATATTCATTGAATCGTTCATGTATATGAATTATCAGTCAACCCTATCGTCTCATTATCTATTTATTCATTACAGCATTGCAATATATTCATTTTGCTGCGTAAAATAAATATATGAATGCCCTTAGCCCATACTCAATTTTGTTTCTTCCCATTCTCAATTTTGTTATTTCAATAGAAACTAATGTTAGTCGGCTAAGTAGTTAATGTTTGCAATAGAAACTAATGTTAGTCGGCTAAGTAGTTAATGTTTGCAATAGAAACTAATGTTAGTCGGCTAAGTAGTTAATGTTGACAATCGCTGTCGGGAACGGGAAATAATAAGAACCAGCACCCGTGGGACGGACCTCTAGTGAAGCATCTCAACTCGCCAGTCTAACAGCTTTACACTTTAATGAATAGGACGGAAGTTCGTAATTTTCATGAAGCGTTTGGTAACCAAGAGGTGTTGGTTAAGTAAAATCAAATGTATGATACAGTGAAGTTAGCGTATATACATTATGCGGCAAGGGTTGTTTTAAGAGCTGTGTTTTTTTAAATTCTTTTTCTCATTGATGTACAAGCTATGTATTCAACATGTAAACCTGCCCCTTTGATTATTACTTTGCATATTTTAATTTTTTCATCAACAAATACTAGACACAAATCGCAACTAACATTAACAAAATCGCCACCAACACGTTATCTACTAACTCTACAAACTCTACCATTATTTAACATAAAGCATGTAATATTTTTATTGTTATCATGATTTATTTGTTTTTATCATTGGCGTCTTAATTATATCGGCGTGGCAGTTCATTGTTATCATGATTTATTTTGTTTTTATTATTCGCTGTTTAATGATATCACCGTGGCAGTGTGCGGACGGTGCTGCGCGAGACGTGCGTGTTGCTGGCGCTGGGATGCGCACGGCTGCTGTCACTGCCAGCCATAGACTACCAGCAGCACGCATCAGAGTACGGCGTACACTGCAACTTCTTCTTCGTGCTCGCCTTCACTAAAGTCAGATTTACTGCCACTGCTATAGCAGACTAGCTATTTGTAAGATAATTTACAATTATTTTGTTGAATTCCTGTATTACCGGTACCGGTAAGTAACATGAGAAAATCTTTAATCAAGACAAAGCTAACAACAACCATGGCTTTTCGGGCATTATTTTACACAAAAAGCATTTATGAATTTGTTTGGAAAAATAAGAGAAAATTCCGTTAATTTATGTATGAATGATAATCTTTATGTACATGCAGTATAAGTTGATGGTGATCTTTATTAAACCATTAAATGGGTTAAGAAAATTTCAAGATCTCTCTGAATGAGTTCTAAGGATGCATAAAATTGACGATATTATGATATGATGGAAAAGCAAAGCACATCAACCGTTGGGAAAACAATACAGTAATTTTGTCTTGACGATCCATTGAAAAACAAGCATAAAATAAAAATTAGAAATACAAGGGAACGTAGCTTGTCTCACATTGAAGTGAAATATTCGAATGGATCGTTCGTTGTATGGCAGATTATTTGTGGTCCGTGGTGCTGGTCTGTGAGTGCTGCAGGAGCTGCAGCCGCTGCTTGCTGCTGCACGGCACTGCAGCACTGCTGCACAGCTCTCCTGCAAGACTGGGTCTTCAGTTCTCAACTCAGGTAAACTTTATAATTAAAATGTCAATATTGATTAATTTTACTTTTGTTTTTCCTTGTAGGATAAATTAGCCTTTCAATCAAACTCTGCAATCAAGGCCGCACGCTTGTTCAACAGACTCGTTGGCTTGAAATTATTTTACAAATATTAGTTGTATATCCTTAGTTCATTAAGCCTGCAGTGCAGGATTCTCTACAGTCATGTTGCTTTTGTGGTTTCTTATTCTATTTTTATTCATAATTTGGCACTCTCTGTGCTGGTTTTTGTTATTCATCGTTTCGGCCATTGCCTTCTTAGTCGCCGATGCGTTGCTACATGTGAACTAGAGAGTGTCTGAAAAAAATTCAATAAAAATTACTCTTTGTTCCTTTAAATATATAATTAACGTTAATTAGTATTAGTATACTTAGTGATGTGTTGCCTGGGCACCACAGTGATGTGTTGCCTGGGCACCATAGTGATGTGTTGTCTGTTCTCAGGGACTCGCTTGTCTCCGGCAACCGTGAGGCTGTGGTGGGCGCCACAGGCTACGTCGCTCTCTACTGCTGGGGCGCTGCGCTCGGTAAGGTCGTCCTGCGTCAGAAGAGGTGAGCTTGTCTACCTACTATTATCAGCTAGAGTAAATAATTACCGGTTATTAGTGGTACAAATTGCCCCTTAGAAAAATTTTCTGGCCTCGCCTTACACGATTATAAGTAATGACCGCAGGAGTTTAAAGCTTGTACGTCGCATTAACTGATGTCACTAAAAATATCAACTTACATTTAGTACTATTTATTCCACAGCTGCTAATAATCATTTGTCTGGGTTTTACTTTCGTCCATGTTATAAGGCTCATTATTCTTCAGACATAAACAGTATTCAACTATTTTTCCCACTTCTCGCTTGTACAATTTAATTCTTGATGTAATTAAACCCATTCAGACAACTTATTCGATCTATTCATACAAGTTCTTCTTTTTGAGACATAAACAATATTCGACCAATCGTTTCCACTTCTCGCTAGTACAACGTAACTGATCAAATTACATTTATTTGTACAACTTAATGCTTGATCGAATAACATACTTTCACTCAACGTAATGATTGAGATCTAGTTTCTCGCGCACAGCGGAGGTACAGCGTACGAGCACAGCGCGCGCTCGCTGGCCCGCGGCTGTGCGGTGGCAGCGGCGGGGGCGGGCGCCGTACTGTGGCTCCTCGTATCTGTGCTACGCCTGCAGCCTTCCAGACGTCTCGTAAACGCGCCCTTCATCATCTGGATGGTAAATGACGTACAAAAATACTTTGTTTCTAGTGTAGAAAGCTAACGGCGTTTCAATCGACTCGCATAACGTGCTTTAATCAAGTGCGATATTGTGATTTTCCAACAAATTTTGAACGAAGTCACTTTTTGTGTTAGTTTTAATGGTTCCCATATGTTTCACGCACAAATTTTGGCTCGTATCATAACAATTCTGTATCTGTCATTAACATTACCCAAAATATAATTTTCTTTCAAGTTTATTAATTTTTTAAAATTCTTTCAGCTCAGCTCAGTCTTATTTCCCATCTAGTTTTTTTTTATGAATAGCGGTCGTCTGTATTTCAGGTGTTCGTGTTCCTGTTGTTCACTGGTCTGGCGAGCAGCGTTGAGGCGGCTCTTAAAGCTCGAGGTCACAACCGTGAAGTCGTACCACGGGTGCTGAGGGTGAGTTTAGCTCGAAAAATTACTTCATCCAAGACATCGACCTTCTATTTCCACGAAGATGTCAATTTACAAACGCGTGATGATGCGTGGGCTGATCAGTGAACCCTTCATCTGCCGCTCATATAAATATTGTTTAACGCTGCATCATGAAAGTATTGTAGCATCTGATATATTTACTTAGTAATTATTGCTCAACATTGAATTTTCGAATATATTGAATGATCGAAAATCTATTTAGTCAATTTTCAAAATTAAATCGGTTTAAATTCTTTTAAATTATCCAGTACTGTGATGTAAAATCAACTGAAATAGAATGAAAAGTATAAAATGAGTCTGTTTCGCTCTCCGATCTACCAGTTAATTCTCCATTGGGCTGCTGAATATTGAAAAACTGGCTGTGGACCTCGATTGTGTCATTGATATCTGCTTAATTAAATTAAACGTATAGCTTCTCGTGCAGTGTATGCATAGATTATTATTTGCTTTTCGTAACTTAATCCTCAAAGCAGTCTTCCTCAACAGGCTATCAACAAACACCAGTTATTGTTCTTCCTGGCCGCCAATATAATGACGGGACTCATCAACTTATCAACAGACACCCTGTCTGTCCGTCCCCCCTGGGACCTCTTGATAATCTTCACCTACACCGCCTCCCTCTGCTGCGCTGTTATGCTGCTGCAGGGCTACATGACCGCTCAAAAAACAGCTTGACTGCTGGCAAAAGAAGAGATTAGTAATGTTAGATTTTAGTCGTATTGGCTACGTGAAATAAGTGACCAATTGGCGAATTCGGTTGATTCCATATCTGATCTCAAAGCAGGGTTTTTTTTTCTTTATGTAAAAGCCTGCTCTTCTCGTGGCGCGTCAAGGTAGAGCCAGTTTTTGTTAGATTTGAAGTAGTTGTTATAAGGTGGCTAAGCCAATCGTAGTTTCTCCTAGTGCTTTCTTCCTAAGTTTTTTTTACGTAATTATTTGTCTTGTTCACGAGCATGTCATTGCAACACTTAACCCTCTACTGCCTGACATGAGTAACCGGAGCAATATTGTCACACAAGCCTACCCAAAAGCTAGTGCTTCTGGGCTCACTAGCTATCATTGCTAGTGAGCGCAAAATGACTTGCACTGATGGTTGCCGCCACGTGGCGGCAACTTTAAAAAGTTCTCTGTTGCGTGCAAACGTCCTCAGGTTGCTACAGTCAATAGTTTATGTAAAGCTTGACTTTGAAATTATATTCCCGGAGAGGACATACAGCGGTAGAGGGTTAAAGTTGGCAAAGAAATTACTCAGAACAAATGTTCGCAGGTCGATCAAGAGCACGTGCTCTATGTCAAATATTTTATAGTAAAAATCTGGTGTAAGAAGCCTAAAACATCCCATTCAGGTGATGAACGATCAATAAATTGAAGAGACTTTTTAGGACTTTTTCAAGTTCGGCCACTTTTAGAAGTTATAAAGTGTAGACAGAGTATAAATACATTGCAATTCAGCCACTTGGTTTTCATCAACGAATCTAGTCGGCAGAGCCAGACTCGCAGTCTAATCAGATTTAAAAGTGAATTGGGAGATGAATGAATACTCTGGTCGCGATACTGCAACTGCTGTGAGTGACTGTGAATGACAACTGAGATGTAGTCAATACGGGCCGTACATATATCAACGTAATGGTAGAGTCTGTTAAAGCATCGATCGTCACGGAAGATGGAACTGATAAGACAAAATATCCTGTAACGCAGCGAAATATACAGTGGGTGAATCATCAAGAAGCTGGATAATTTGACTATACGCGTTAGCGGCGTGACTACGCATATCTATCCTACCTAAAGATAAAAAAATCAATATGTCTGCCTTCCAATGATGTGAAAGGGTTAGAAATACTACAATTCGTTTTATATGCTCTGTCTAAATTGGAACTTCACAACAAGACATTTTCTACCATGATTTTCTAAGACATGTGAATCTTTAATACTAAGATAGCTTTAAAGAGTAGAACAAAGGACTAGGTAGGAGTCGAAGAAGCAGATTAAGCAAGATTACGTCTTCACTTTCGTGAAGATTCCTTAGAATAATGAAAGAGCACAGCCTGCAGGAGTTGGAGCATTTCTTTTGTAATACGTGCGGTTGTCCGTTCTGCCGAGGTACCGTCTTGCGTGTTGACACGCGAGCGTTTCGTTTGTCGTGAATTAAACTGTGTAACCGTCACGTCATTGAGTTGGTAACGAGGAGGTTGTCGTGCCAAGGGGTTGGTAGCTAGCAGGTTTTATTTCAAAGAGTTGGTAGCGAGAAAGTTGTATTAAAGGGTTGGTCACGGGGCGGGTGGGGCCAAGGAGTTGGTCGTCTAGACGTCTTCCTGTCAAGAGGTTGTCGTGACGAAGTGAAAGCTTCATTATTGAGTTAAGGTCGTGCGCGTAACATTAAAGGGTCTGTCGCGACAATATGAAGCTTCAACGACAGGTTTATCAGAGGTAATTGTGCACATAACTCAAATGAATTAAGAGTGAGCGATTCAACGGATGACTGAAGATTCGCTAATACATATATCAAGCATGAGCACTTCTTACAAGTTGAGCCCTAACAAAATTTTGGCGCAAGGAAGAGAAACATTATAAGCTGCAGGAATACGTTGTCTCCAACACGCGGGCAAAGAGAAATGAACCGTGCAGTTGCCTTGACAACACAGCATCGAGAGTACCGTGTTGCCACCGCCGTGCTCGCTGGACACACTCTTCGAATGAGAGCTCAAATAATGCGGAGATATAATGCACTTGGTGTCATGCATCAGCATTAAATTGAATAACCTATGAAGTAAATGTCGAAAGATCCGGAGGCAATTTGATGACTGATGGATGCAGAGCACGTACATCGTAATGATGTTGATGAACTATATTTTGATAATTGTTCAGTTGATCAACAGTCAGAAAAAAATAAAGTCAGTAATGAGAAAGAAAATTTGCGGAATAAAAATATTTCAGCACACAGAGACATTGAGCATTGCTAGGTTGCCATGTACAAGAAAATTACCCAGAGCAGTTCTCGAAGACGTTGCATCAACCGTATTTAATCGGATTCATTACCATTTCCATACAGCCCCTGTTGACCAAATGCAGGTAGGAACATGTCAAAACAAAGCAAGTACGGGTTAAAATGAAAAATGAACGAAATTTAAGTTAAATGAAATTGAAAGGAAATTTAAGTTAAGTAAACAATTGGTATTTACTTAACCGAAAGATTCTCTACATAGAAATCAGATTATTTTGAATTCTTGGTCAATTCGGCAAAAATCTACCTTCAAAGCTTTAAAAGTCTAAGGAATCTACCTTTAAAGCTTCAAACGCCTAAGGAAGTTCGATGGCCGCATTTCTGCAAGTAGACCTCATTACTGTTTAGTTCCATTGCAACTTTAACCGTAGCGTTAACAGAACAACACAATCCTCACTTGCATGATGAAGGGACAACAATCGAAATCAGTTGTAAGTAAACCTTAAAGCAAAGCGGGAACAACACAATATCATGACAAACGTTCTAGACATTGACGGGTGATGTGAAAAGAACTCTCTAAAATTCCGAGAAATCAATGCTTAATTTAGGAAGACAAGCGCGGCATATGCCGGATTTGGAGCCTATACTGTACTGCAACAGCAAGCTTACACTTCAATACAGCCGCCTCAACACAACCCTGAAGACAGCAATAGAACTAACAAGAAATTGATATCTCACTAAATTTATAAATAAAAATAATATTAATTACTACGCTGTATTCGTATCATTGAAATATCTATAAAAATAGCATACTTAAAAATACTTCACAGAAGACGTATGCTGCACAAATCAAGTTCATAAAATAATTATGTGATATAAATAATTTATTCAAGAATTTTTGTAATAGAATACATCGGTCACCGATAACTATCACATTCAATCAACCTAATTCGATTTGAAGCAAAATTTTGACATCGACTTGCTGCTTAAGTACTATATATCTTCATATATTATACGGGAGAGAACTACAACCTATGAAAGTTCCAAAGGGAAAAACTAGCGTAAGTTATGAAATTAGGAGCAGTGTAGTTGGCACAGAAACTTGAGACATCGAGGTGAACCAAGACGCGGAAAATCACAGAAAAGTTTATCACGACCTCAACCGCCACGTCCTTCGCTCATTATTCTGAGCAGCGCCAGAACAGATTCGACGCCTAGTCTTATGTCGACGCTACATCAACATGGAGTTCACGTTATGTAAGTTTCCATTTGAATACCAAGGCCACACCAAGAATATCATTTGCAAATAATTATGCCTTGGATACATGTGAAAATATTGTCTGTTGTCAACGCCCAAACAATCAAAACTCCACAGGAATTATTCTTCGGCCACATTAGTATGAACAAATAAATAAAATACAGTGACAGTTGTGCATTACAACCATGCAACTAATCTAAATATTAAACATATCACTAAAAGGTGAAGAGCAATCATATTCAATAAATTGGCCTAAGGTAATCAAGCTTAAAGTGAAGACGGCAACAGAGATGAAAATGGCACAAGCAGAACATGCATAAAGGACTAGAGAAAGTAAGTAAGCAAACTATATTAAGAGAGCGAAGAATTAATCTCGCCACGAAATCAATCCGCCATCACCGAGTTCCTTTTCCACTCCCTTTTATACGTATTCTGATCGAGGTAAACAATCTACAATTAATAAACGTCAGAGATACTTCAGGCGCGACAATGTCTGTAACATTATGCGAGTATTTTGATCCAAATCAATGTTTCTATTTGAAATTATTTATTATTCGTACCGTTGCTGACTTTATTAAATTTCTTTACTTTACACTTTGTCCAGCACTTTGAAATGGCCTAAGATTTCAAAATTGTACAAAACTATAACAAAAGAAAATTTAGATTGAGCTTTGATAGCATGTTTATTTTTCCTAGTAATTCATGATGAAGAAGTTGGAGCCGTCGCAAGCATGAGCAAACAGCTAATAATAATTGAATCAGAACGGTCAAACTTCACACGGTACCATAATAGAAAACTCCGATCGGAAGAAAAAATCACAAAAACATTATGACCTTCAAAAAAACATAACAGTGATCAGCAAGTATTTAAGGTCTGGGACAAACGCAGCTCCCAGAGTTCGTGAGACCAAGTCGCATCACAGACAGATCTGGAAACCGCCGCACTCAAATACAAGTTGTAGTCTCTAAGTTCCCAATTTGGAAAATGGAGCATGAAAAGTAAAGGAGGGGAAATGGATAATCTAAACACCACTAGAGCAGTAGAGATTACCAACCGGCCCTCACGAGAGGAAGAAAACATGATGTAAGCACTCACAGCACAACACAGATGAGGACTCATTTGCGATGGAATAAATAAGTAGATAAAATATCTTCCTAAGCCAAAGCTATACTTTGTTGTAGTAACTATCAGGAATTTCAGATATGACTACCTCGTACCACATTTAAGTAGAAGCAAAGCATTCGATTTAATTCTCTTTTGGGCGTTGGTCATAGTGCATCATTCAATGACATCAAAGATTGCTATGCATACAAAGAGCAACACTAACAGGATACATTCAAGCCAAAGCACTCACTACCTCTCTTCACAGAAGTTCACCTAAAACGAATTCAAATCACACCAACTCTTAATACTTTCATTATATTCTTAGCCCGGGATTTTGGAGGATATTTTCAGGCTAGTATAGGTTAAAACTTCACACTTCTTACAACAAGAGAAATCATAACCTTTGAAACAAAGTACACATACCTTAATTTAATAAGCAATTCCTTTTGAGATTAAATTAGCAATTAATTATGCCTTTTGATATCCTAGTCCTTGTTTGATGGCCACATGAAAGGCTTGGTCAAGGAAAAACTTATCATTGTTGTTGTCGCAGATATGATGCACGAGGGCAGATGTTGCTTTCTCTTCGGAAACCTCAGCATCATCATGAGTATCAGGGATTGACGAACACGACTTCACATCTGTCTTCACGCAAACATCGCCATCATCATGCGGCGTTTCGACTGAGTCTGGCCTCTCACGGGTGGAACAACATGAACCAGGTTCAGAAACATCACCAGGGAAAGAGTCATCTTTTCTGAGCGCTATCTTTTTAGCTGCTTGACTTGAAAGTTCTGCGTCGCCAAGATTATCACAGTCACCGTGGCTTGGGTTCGAGGTAAGAGGACTTCTTGCATCCTCTGGAGTAATGGAAGCTTCGTCAGAACATTGTTTAGCTATGACGCAGCTGCATGTCAACAAAGTTAATCTATTGTTTGGCGATTCTAAAGCCCTGTCACTGAAGTTTCTAGAGCAGTCATCACAGCCACTGACACAGCTTAAGCATTTAGGACTAAAGCTAGCAATTGAACACGAGTCACCCGTGTCATCAGTGTCAAGCTTACACTTCAATACAGCCGAGCTACCATCACATTTAAGCTCTTCAGTGCGGTCAAGTCCTCTGACACTTCCTGATGAAGAGTCTCGAGTATCTGCATGCTTGGCATGTTCAGCCTTGCTTAGATTCAAAGTAATATTGCAATCTTCTTTTACAGCGCCTCTTACATCTTCAGGATCTGAGAAAACATTTTCATCCATTCCGTTTCTAGGAAGGTCTCCATTCTCTACCGAATCCACAGTTAAATTTTTCCCAACCTGCTGAACAGAAGTCCTTAGAGTATCTTCATCACTTCTGCCACTGCATCCATGATTTAGCATTTTGCTATCATTTACATTTTTTGCCAATGGCTCTTTGGACGTAGACAAGGCGTTTTGTTTACATTCATCGGTAGTAGACAGTGAAGCATCTATTACTGGCACAAACTGTAGAGGATTCAGTGCAGTGTTTTCTGTTTCAGTATGCTGCTGTAACTCGTCTCTCAAACCTGAGGCTAAGACAGCGCCGATAAACTCTGTTATTCCTCCTGTATTATGAGAATTATCACTTTTTCTATCGACAGGAGGGATCAAGAGAGGATTTTTCAGCGACGGATCGTGAGAATTTACCTGTACTGTTACATCCTCAATTCCTGCTTTGTTACTAATCGTTTCATCATCAAGCTTCGATAATTTAGGCAAACCTTGATGACCATCACCGTTATTTTTCGGCAAATCCGTATTTGTAGGTAATGAAGGACCCAAATTTTTTAAAATACTGCAATTTTCATCTCCTAAAGAATCCATAATGGGATTTTGCTGTACCTGACCGGTATAATCATCGGCGACTGAGGATAGATCTCGGTCGCCCAGTGTTGCATCGTTGTTCTGTTCACAATTCCGCAAATTTAAGCTAGATTGCTCATCCATGAACTCTGTAATGCGAGCACAACTGTTCCTGTACTGCTGATATGACTGATTGAACTGGAAAAGGTTATTGTTGGCTTGCATTCTCTCACAAAAGTTGTGGAGTTGCAGGCTGAAGAGGTGTCGGTTGGTCATGCTAATAGGGCAGTTCATCATAGCGTTGTGGAAAGCTAAATTTGTATCATTGTTGGTTTGATCAGGGCAGTGATGGCTGTAATTTATCTGAGGCGATGGTGGATCGTCAGCAATGTATGGCCTTCTTTGGCTCAGAGGAACATCCAAAGGGGAGTCGCAACGCGCGGGCATGGCATTCACGTGAGGAAGTTGAGCACATGACACGGGATTGTGCTGATGGTGCTGCAACATTTGGTGATGCGCATTCTCTGCACTAGACAAGTAATGGCGTTGCTGAGGAGAGCTTATCAAATGTTGTTGCTGCTGCTGCTGCTGCAGAGAGGGATATGAGGGAGGAAAATGACTCATCATCTGGGCATCTGGTACGAGGTCGTCTCCAAGACTGGCTTCATCAGAGGATGAGTCGTAGTCAGAGGTAGGAGGGCTCTGTAGGCCTGGGCTAGTAGCGCCCTCAACATCTGCAGCCAGAAGAGGGGCACAGTCTCGAGGAAGATCTTCACATCTCAAGCTTTCGTTGAAAGCAGCAGCATTGCCCTCTGCAAGGCTCATCATGAGCAAAGGATGCAAACCAGAAGATGGTTCATTGCCAGAGAAAAACATATTTTGTAACATGCGATTAACGGGAATTTCAACACAAGACGCTTCAGGCGTTTTTGACCATCGTAACAGAGGGTTGTAAAACCCAGTAGAGTATGCAGCTGGCAGGTTGCCATAGAGACCAGGATAGTAGGCTGATTCTGCACTCCGTTTTGTCTCATTTGTAGCTGGTATTGAATCGATGTTAGCAGCTCCTCTTGCAGAACCAGGATTCCCTGACGGTAAAGTTTGAGGCTGCTGAGCAATTGCTTTCTTCATTCGAGACACAGTGTGCTCATAATTTTTAATCTGCCACGCATAGCGAGCTTTCTTGAACGGCCGCGGAGGAGGCTGAGCTTTCCATGGGCACGGGCACCGTTTCTTCTTTCTTCCAAGTTCAGACTGTTCACTTTTATTATGTACTTCCTTTTCTGTTTCACAAGGGGTCACAGTAAATCTCTCTTCACTAAGCAGTCCACTCAGAGTGCGTGCATTGCTAGGGATTTGATTGGCTTGAGATGTACAAACGGGCTTAACAACAGCATCATCTACTGCAGTTTCAGAGACTACTTTAGTAACATTCAACACATTCTCTCCTTTTTCTGTTGCCGTAATGTCAGTAGGAGGTGCATCAGACATCCTGGGAAGAGCCACAGCAGGACAGTAACCACCTCTCTATCTGAAACAAAAGACAAGTTTCAGCCAGTGAATTGCAAATTTCATTCGAACTCATCTAGACCACAGTTAATAACAAAATCATTTATATACAATAATGGAATGGACAATACCCGAAAAACAAAGAACTGGATTAACACATTATGCACAGAAAGTATAAAAAAGCATTACTAAAATACAAGATTTCAAAGGCATATAGAAATACTGCTACTATGTTTGTATTGGAAATAATAACTTTTATATGTCAAGTATGTTCAATAAGAATTTTCTTCATTTAATTAAAAAGTTTTGTTGTAGCTCATGGTGATAAGTATGACCAGAATATTTGTATAAATTAAAAGAATACAACAATGACACTAGGTTATTAGAAAATCCTAGAATTTGACTTAAGAACCATGCTTGTGAATGGGTTAAATAGCCATTTCTCATCAAATAATTCAGGTTTAAGATTTTTTTTCAGCAAAACAAGTCAGGCCTTTCTTTTCATGCATAGTACCGGTACCAGTAATTGACAATCTTGAGGGAAGCAACTACTGCTTGAAATAAAAAAATACAAAATGAGCCTTCTTTGTTATTGAATTTTGTCGCTGGTTTCATCACTAGATTGAATTACAGCTTCAGAGTCAGCAGACGAAAAGCAAATAAATTCAATACATGGGGAGTCAATATAATTTAGTGGGCATGTCTGGAGTCCACCCAGACATGCCCACTAAACTAAATTTTTTCTAATTGATTTTACTCCAAAGTCTTTTACTTTATTACTTTCACTCTCCAAAGCCAACTTATCTTGATTCTATTTCATTTTTTATCTAGTAAGTCAAATCAGTCATTGTGATTTGTTAACAATCAAATTTCACATTTCTTATTTATTTAGCATTTATTTATATGTAAAATTGATTAATTCTATAATTTCACAGTTGTGCTTTCATGGAGAATGATTCTAATTGGATCTCAACAGGCAGGGTGGCAAAGTGGTTACTGAGTACCAAGATTGGAGCAGCAAGTTGTGGGTTTGATCCCAGCTTGTGCAACAGTTCTGATTGAGCTGTGGTGGTGTATTGGTGAGAGACTCTGTTTCTTGCACCAGCTCCCAGGTTTGAGTCCCACTGAGGACAAGTTCTTCCAGGAAGCTCAGCTCACAGTTAACTCGGCCATTCATCCAACTCTGGTTGATTGGTTGATAACACAAGTACCTGGCTTGTCCAGGGTGTTGTGTAATGCAATAAAATGGTTCTGGCAGGTCAGAAAGCCAGTGATGGTCGTGGAGCTACCAGTGGCATTAGTTCCCAGAAAAACTGACCTATCACCACCTCCCATACCTAGATGCCACTACCAGGATGGGCAATTACACACACACACACACACACACACACACACAGAGACAGTTCTGACCAAACTGGCAAGGTGGTCTTGCATTTAAGCACAGCAAAAATCAAAGTAGAGTTCCGTGTTTGAGGCCCGCAACAAGCAGAAAATGTTCAATGCTGTTAAGAATTGGTCACAGGCCTAATGGCTCAACCAATCCTGACAGTGCTGTACTATGCTATTACCGTCAAAAAGGGTAATAAGTAATGATCAGAGGTGGGCAGTAGCATGCTACATTTAAGCAATTGTAGCGGTAGTGGTAGCGCCCACTACATATTCAAGTAGTGATACGCGGTTTTGCCACTACAGCGCTACCGCTACATTTATAGATAAAGCCTTTAGATTTTACTTAATAGTATTAAATATTATTTAAAAATCAGTATGATACATACATAATATAAATTACAGAATAAAACTGTATGAAACATTTGGTGTAATGTTGTCAACCTCAACCTGTTACTAGTGTCAACATGTTAGTTGTTACCAGAGGTGGGCAGTGGCGCGCTAGATGTAGCGGCTGCTACATTTTCAGTAGCGGTAGCGGCACTACATTTAAGCAATTATAGTGGTAGTGCCCGCTGCAATTAGAGCATGTAGTGGTAGCGGTAGCAGCCGCTACATTTCAAAGTAGCGCTGCCCAACTCTGGGAATGGGTGGGGTAAATCGTGACAGTCCTCCATCATGGCTTAAAATGTTATAGCAGCAAAACTAATTGAAATGTTGCAAAACTAAAAAAAGGGGATTAAACTTCAATATTTTTCCTAGCTATGTAGCATGAAGGAAGTTTAAAAGTCATACATTTACTAGCTCTAAAAAATCCCTGAAAAAATGTCAAAAAATTATATTTGGAAAAGTACTTCTGCTAAGATCTGCATTAAAAAATATTTGCCATATTAAAAAAGTTGACTTAAAAATATTTGCAGACAGGTGTTAGCTCAAAACTTTATCAACAAAATTGGAATACCTTGGTCCAAAACAGAATGACGTCAATTTCCGCAAAGCGGGGTTTTAAAAAATACCCCTAAAAACGCATTTACAGTAGAAGCTTGGTTAGCAAAGGCTCTGGTCAACAAAAAAATCTGTTAAAGTCAAAGAATTTTTATTATATTTGCCTATCTCTGCAAAAAAAGTCATTTAACCCTTTCGCGGGTAAGTTACCATATATGGTAATTAAAATGGGAGTAAAAAAAGGCCCCCCACATCACCCACATTGCTTGGGGCAGCCTGCCAACAAGCTCCAACCAATCACAGATCGTGTACGAGTTACGTCATGTATGACGTAGCGCTCTGACGCCTGTGTGAGCTGAATTATAAACTAAGTTCTCTGAAAAATGGCAAAACGGCATTTTGGGCCCTCGTCGTATTCACTTTAGCAGCTCTAGCCCATAAAGAACTGTAGGTAAGGCCATGATAGTTGCTAGTATCTTAGGTAAAAACTTGCTTTATAAACTGATTATGATGCCCTTTACTTGAAGCAAATCCAAGATGGTGAAATATGATGGCGAAAATTAGTGTGATCATATATGAGCATATGCCCGCCAATGCTTAGAGATGGAAGTGACTATGTTTGGTCATATGCCTGCTAAAGGTAAATTTCTACAGCGCTTGGTAAATATGTTTGTTAGCATTTAGTGGTTAGCGGTATTATGATTTAAGCCATGTTTTTCAGTCTAATGTACCTATAGTTCAGCACTTGATGCTATCCCTGACTTTGACTGCAGTCCAAGCTCTTGGCATTCCCTTTGCTACAGAACATAGAGCCAACACGGTTGCAAGCAAGATGGTCTCTGTACTGACCCAGACGATAACATGTCCTTCACCAATACTAATTCTTACAGACAATTTTATCACAAGTTTTAGGTATATGTTGTATATGAATGTGACTCTTTACATTAGGCATGGATTTCTCATTATATGGATGGTCTGGAAATATCTTGCCATAAAATACTAAATGTACCTATAATTTTTTTCATCTTGATTGCTTCCTTTTTATGTGTTATAATACATGCATAAAAGAGCAATCATGATGTTTTTTACCATCTAAATAGTAAACTTTCAATGTCAAAATCCACAATTTTTTTCATCTTGAGCCAGCAAGGCACCATATATGATCACTTCATTAATTATGATTTACTACTTATATAAAAAAAATTTTCAAAAAATGCTTATGAGTAAATACATCTTAGAATTGGTCATCCTTCTAAGTACAATCACCATATATTGCAATTTTGTCATATTTCTATATCCGCCGAGGAAAGGGTTAAAGAAAATTAATGCATTATCGGGCATCACAAAATTGTGCATAGAATTTCATAGAATTGTGCACTGGGCAACTTAGAATGAAAAGTAATTAACCTAAACTATGATTTACTTCTCCTAAAAATATGATGATTGTCATTAGAATATTCATTTCTGTTTCAGGTATATTTTTTATGCTCTTTTTTTGTTATAGCCTCAAACGGAGTAATAAGGGACGGTTTTGAGCATTTTTTGTTAATAACTTCTTACCATGAAGCGTTTTATACAAGTTTGGGCTCATTTTAAAGCTCTTTGCAAGGGCTATTGTATGGGATCTCTGAAAAAATTCCATATGCTATTTGTTAGGTGCCAGATGCAAAATAAAAGCATCCCAAATTACCCATGGTAATGGGTTAATCTGGGCCACTTGAAATAAAACTTTATTTTAAAAAGTTTTAAGCATGCAAAGTGTACTTGTCAATTACTAACAGTACTCTGAAGTCCCTCTTCCTTTGTAAATGATGTAGATGTAGAATAAATGACATTCTTGTGATTTTTACTCATTTTTCCTTTATTGGTATGATATTACCATATCCATACATTACCGCAGTAGTTTATTTTACCACACAAGAGCGCAATATCGCCCCTTGGGGGTGGTGGAAAAATTTGAGAGGCAGTAAGGAAGAAAGGAGCAGTAGGGGGGCGGCAGTCCGCGAAGTTGAAGTCAGAAATTCATAAGTTTGACGATTTGGACACAACACAGGCAGAACAGGACTCAAAATTAAATACATTTTCACAAGCTAAAAATCACTGTTTGGTAGTTAGGAATTTACATTCAGAATTCCATTTAAATCTTTTCAGTAGTTTGGACTAAATTCTTTGATCACTGTGAATTTTGGCCCATATTGCCATCTAACTCTCAAATGAAGGGGGAAATGTAAAAATTTTGTCACAAGCTAAACATCACCATCACGTCCCAATGAATACGTGTTCCAAGTTTCATCAAGCTGCTTTTATTAGTTTGAGAGATATTCCTTGGTTACTGAATTTGGAGATTGGCTGTGAGACCAGCCCTCTTGAATTTATCCAAGCCATCTTGAATTTCTAGTGCTGAAAGAGTTAAAACTGTAAAAAAATATACTGATTTACAAAATGGCATTCTATTTGTGAAATACACATTTGCACCTAACCTTTCTCTATTAAAATTTCAGAGTACTAAATATCAAGAAAGAGGCGTTTGTTTGTATGTATACGTACGTGTCTGTCGGGGGGGGGGGGCGCTAGGGATTCACTGGGGAGCCAAAGGGGGCGCCAGCCGAAAAATGTTTGGGAACCACTGCATTAACGTATTATTTGCCCGATATTACCGTATCCATGAACATGCCATTGAGCATTTAAAACAACCTTGTCCCTAGGCTAAATTACCTAAGATTTAGTGAGTGAAACATTGTTTGGTCAGATGAATTAGCAGTTTAAAGTTTTATTGGCAATATGAGAGGCCTTGTTATTTAGTTATGTTGGTGTGACTGATGAGTGATAAATAATTGAGTGTGGTGATATTAATGATGGCAATTTGAGGTTGATTATTTTCATACATTACTTCATATAGTTGGTGAGTAGGTATATTGTATTTGAGGGTATGATAGAGAGCATGGGAGTTGTTTGTAGCAAGTGAATTGTTGCTGATGATGAGTTTGAAAAGGATGGATGGATGGTCTCTCTGCAACTGGTTGTTTACTCCTTCATAAGTCAAAAATAGACTGTACAATAATATTTTCTGCATATCTCTTCTGTAACCTAAATACCATTTGTACAATGCGGGCAGTTTTAGCACAAAGGTCAAATTTAAGCACACTATGATAACAAAGATCAATTGATCACAACAATATTCAGCGAAAGATCAAGTGGAGCATCTGGGGGAAAATTTTTAATTTTGGCTCTTCCAGTTTTTAGTCTCATCTTAAAGCTAACATTCTGACAAATCCCACAGTACCAAAATCATCACTGTATGTTGATTTATGCATTCATGACAGATCACAAAAGGGTCAGGTGTTGTAGAGCTCTTTCACATTTTAGATAGGTGGAAATTAGCTGCCAGGCACACAAGAGGCACATCTGTGGGTGCTGCACCTTGGTTACCCAGTAGCTGTCGTGCAGAAAGATGCTCATGCAGTCGTTCCCTCCATCTGTGACTGAATTTGAGCTCAAGTAAAGTCTTGTCTGGTATCCTTGCCACCTTAAATGCCTATTTATAGCATGTCACAAGGCGCTTGGAGCTTTGTAATGCTCTACAGAACATTCACACGTATTGTCACTACAAACCTATCGCCTAGAATTTTTAAGCTACAGCAATGAGAGATATACTGCTCAATTTGCAAATAAAAGATCTAGAAACTGATTGTAGCTTTTTTCAATTTTTTTATAGTTTTTAAAATTATTTTGAAAAAAATAGGCCAAAAAAGGGGTAAATCAGAAATTTTTTGAAAATTTATGAAAAATGACCCTCCCCCACCCACATAACTTGAATTTCAAAAAAGCTACAACCAATCAGTACATATGGTCTTTACGCATCGAATGATATGCATCTCGATGTTGTAGCTTGAAAATCCTAGGAAGAGATAGATTTCTACAGTACCTACCCCCTTTTTGGACATTTTCTAAGAATTCATGTTTTCTTTCATTTTCTTTTTTGTAAAATTTACATTGTTGCAGGAGGAGCTATATTGCTTTTTAGCCCAACCCTTTGGCTTTCATGCTTGTTTATTTGATGTCTGTGCTGTGTTTTTACATTATGTAACTTATTATGTACTTTTCCTTTTTTTTCTCTCCCTAGTCCAGACAAGGAAGTAAAATCATTAATGTAAAGTAAATTCCAAGCCAAGTATAATCCTAATGCAAAATCTCAATGAATAACTAATAACTGCACCAGTATAGAAGTTAAGCTAACTCACCACTTGAGAGGAAGTGAGAGATTATTTATTGCATATATTCATTTCATTACTCAATTGATGTTATATTACAAATTGTTTATACTTTGTGATTTTGCTTTGTTTCTTATTTTCTATTAATTGCATGTTCAGTGTGTTTTAATTCTGAAAACTATACATTTTGGTGTTCATTAATTCTTCATTAAGCTGTTTGCTGCAATGCAAGTTTGATATCATCATAAAGGTTCTTGATTATTATTATTTTCTGCTTGTTGATTTAATGCTTGTTTATATTTAATACAATTCTTTATCTTATAGGTAGTCTTAGGGCTATGAAGCATAAAATTAATAAGTTTTACTTTCTTTTATGGCAGATCACATATGCATCTTGTCCATGCTCCTCAGTTTCTTAGCTACGTACTATGCTTGTTAGTTCCATGCTCCTATACTAGGCCATTCTTCACTCAGTTATGTGCAACACTTATTCATTTCATAACCAAGAGCTACTTAATTGAACTGTAATCTAAATCCTGTTTCATTTGTCAATAATAAAAGATCAATTTTAGTCTCATCATTATCCACTTCCCAAGTAGGTTGTTGCCAACCTATCAAGTAGAAGTAGGAAACGTGTTTGCCTCACCCGCAGGAGACACGCAGCTACAACATGAATAAAAACCATCTATTATTCTGTTTTACACATGTGCACCAAGTTTCAAAAAGATCCATCTGTAAATAGCTGAGATGAAATTTCTGCCAGATGCTCCCCTTATAAGTTTTAATTATCTTTTGAGCATAGCATGCAAACAATAGAAATTATTATGCAGTACTTGTCAATTCCTTACTGATTCCTTTCAGAAAGGTGCATTATACTTGTAACATGCTGATGGTAGCAAGTAATAAATTTATGGACCTCAAACTCAGAGATTTCAGGTTGACATTCTATTCAAAATTATTTCTTTCCCTATGGTTTCTAGCTCTTCTCATAAAAATCAGTAACTTTTGTTTACATAAGTACCTATAATTAGTGAATGAGATTATCATGGTATAAATATGTATTACATAGAAACAAGCAAAAGGTTAGAGTGCAAGGGTTCAATGGAATCATGTCCAAAGTTTGGATATAATTTTTGGTCACTGATTCTTGGACAATAGGTTTTGATAATGTCTAATGATCAGCCATGTAACTTGAGAATTTAGCACCAATCTGAAAAAATGGTGTGCTCTAAACACGTGCAAAAGGCTTTAGTACATTCTTGTTTGTGATTAAATGCAGAGCAAAGATTTGGAAAGGACAAAGAATTTGTCCAAAACTTGTCTGTTGAAAAATTAATCTTTGTTAGAAATTTCATTACAATAGAAGCCTATAGATTAACTATGACATTTTTTGATTATCTTGACTTTAACAAATTTACTGTAGCAAGTTCATGTTGTCTAGTAGAAATAGTTGCCTAAACTTATCTGGTCTAGTATTTCTTCAGCCCTTTCACTTCCACTAAGTTTGTTTTGGCCAGTTAAATATTGAAACAGATTGAATTATAATTGGTATTTGCCAACAGATATTGAGCTTCATACTTTTTGGCCTTTTCAGTGATTTTTCAAACTACAACAATTCAATCAATTAAATAAATTGAAATGTGCTGCATGGATATTTTTTTCTATTTAATTGTCAGTTACAGTTGATAATGCTAAAAAATCATTGTGAAATGATCTGATGCGGATATCTGAAAACTATTGGTGCAGTTTTTCTTAGTATAGTTTCTATAATAGATTTGTCTCTTGTTATTTGATTTGAAATTTTCTGTGTTTATAGTGTTGATGCATTAGCCATTTCAGAAATTCAGCCTGCCTCTTCTGGCTGATAAATATAATTTTATACATTGGATGTGTGATTCCCAAAACCACCTACTTGAGTGATAACTATTTCTGGACTTGTCTAATTGAATAGCGGCATAGCTGATGATCTTGCAGAAATTGTATACATTATATATTATATTACAAGTATCAATGGAGATTTGCATGCGAGTGATTATAAAGTTTTAAGCAAAGTGTATGTCAGGAAGCTAGCTCACTCATTGTACAGTGCTGCATCAAATTAATGAGCATAGTTGAAAGAATGCATAACCACAGGCCTTGGAAAGAAATTTCTACTGTAAAATTGGGTACCATAAATAAAATATACCTATTCTGTTTTTCAGTTAGCTACTGCATCTGAATCTTAATACTCTTTTATAATTTCCAGTTCTAGACAATACCATAATGGCAACATATACATTGCAAATTTGATAAAAATAGCAAATCACATCACTTTATAATACTTTCATGATTTTTACATTTAAATCATTTTATCGTTAGTTGAAGTTCATTCCAAGTGAATGACTTAGGAATACTTTGTGTCTCTATTTGCAGTACCGGTACATGCGTAGACAACAGAGATGCAAATCCGTACTTTTAATTTTTTTACCTTGTAACTGGTATTCATTGGATATTCTTGAGAGAATAATAAACTTGCCAATCGCATTAGTGAGTGGCTCACATACGTTGAATGCAAGCCACTATATATTAAAAAGAGTTGAGGGTTTGTCTCTGGTAATGGAGTATTTGAAAGTGAGCAAGCAGTTCTGAGAAAGGTGTGCCCTCTGTAGCTTAGGGAAAGCTTGTATTTGATTACACTCAATACTTCAGATCAGAGTAGCGGCAAGTTCAGGAGTAAAGAAGGCACTGCTGGTTTAAAAAATTTAACCATTATTGCGCTATCTGTAAGGTTTGTTGCATATAAACAATCTGATGTACATAGACATATTCAGTAGGTTATGCCCTTATTTTTATAGACTTAGAATAGTATTTTTATAGTCAATTTACCAACCGACTGAAGAAACCTACCAACTAACGACTGGGTAAACCTAATGACTAACGACTGGCATGTGGATGCTCAATGACCAGATGACCCTAGAAATAATATTACAATGTTTGTGCCACACTATGAAACCTAATGTCTGCTCTGGCTGCTCACAGTATATTTTGGATCAGGCAAATACCAGCTATGAATGAGATAATAACATGAATGAGAGAAAGCTTGCAGTCTATTTCACCCACTTTTATGGCCCTTGCCTATTCATTCATGAAAATAAAATATTTCTTAATACAAATAAGAAAAACATTTGCATTTCACAAAAATAAAAAAAAACTTAAATGAAAAAAATAAAAACATTTCATAGTAATAAAAAAAACTATCCATTTTACTTGTAATTTTAAAAATGGCTTCTAAGATTATAGTTTTCATCAACAATTTTAGAAAATTTAACCCAATATTCTAACAATATTACACAATGACAAGCATCAAGCAATATCATCGACAATATTAGGTACCCAAATAACCTAATACGGTAAACGCAGTATATTCCGACATCGTAGGTAATTCCGTCACCTCTCCAGCTTTTCCTTTATATTAAGCTTTGTTTTAGTTCCATGCGTTTGTTGATGGTTGAAATGGTGACGTCATGCATTTGCGAGTCAAAATACTGCCAAAACACTAGGTCTTGGCCATCTAGTGGGAAAATATTGAGATCCAAAGAGAGACAATGCATGCCACTTGGTGAGATCATCGAAAAATGTGTCAAATTTGACAGTTGACATGGCTCTACCAAATAGTAAATAACTGTTTTTATAGGAAGAATGTTATGGTTTGAGACTTTTAAATACGTCTGTGAATGTATTAGGAATCCTTCAAGTATACTTGTATTTGCTGATTTCAAGTCTTAAATAAATTAATAGATGATTAAGTTGAGATGTTGGATTTCGACACAAAAAAACTAATTCCGACACAACTTGAATTGGACACACACAGATCGTTCAAAGCTTTGTACAAAAATTGAAATTTGCTTAATTAAAAGCCTAATAGCTGTTAATTACGTAATTAAGTAGTGTTCAATATTCGTTAGTGTTCTAATTCAAAGCCGTGTTGTATCCCAATACAGCTCACACAGCAAACGGAATTCGAACACGTGGATGTCGGCAATACGTATCAGTTAAATTTGAAGCGCTGACGCAATACGACTCACCACGTGTCGAATATTGCCACACAAAGTGACGGAATATAGGGATTTGGTAGGTTTCCATTCTAAAGGCTTTTTAATAAATATGGCAACATTTTGTGATGTTTCATTGTTGCTGACGCGTAGTGAAGTGTTTTGAGAGTCATGTGAAGGCAACAGAACTTACGTAACGCATACGGTTTTTTATAGTTTTTCATTTCTCGATGCGTCCTTAATGTGTCGGAATATACTGCGTTTACCCTATCTAATTTCTGAGATGAAAACTTAAAACGAATTAGCAATTGCATACCAAATTTATTCAAGTTACAATAACAATTTTATTTCAATTCTCAAGGCAAAAATTTCATGCAATGTGAATGTCTGACTCACAGTCACTCACTGACTGTTCTGATCTGACCAAAGCTATGCTATGGAGTATGGAGTAGCGCAGATCAAATACTTTTTTTTTCTGTAGATTTTACCTTGAAAGTTCATTAAGGGCTCAAAAATTAAGTAAAATTTTAGAACATTTTTCTTGATCTGCATAATTTATTTGAAGTAGGCCTACTCCAAATAACTCCATAAAACAATAATTGCCAAACAAAAAGTATTTTACAGTAAATACAAAACATATATGTTTGCAAAAAAAATTAATTACACAGAACAAGACGTCAAGACGTGCCTCAAATTGCATCCAATATTTTTGTGTAGCTAACTGTTGAGCAAATAAATTCCTAGTAGGCTATGAACAAAAAAGTATCACAAAATAGAAAACAAATAGTATTACTTAATTATCTGGAATTGGATGCTTACTATTTCAATACAAATATAATAAATCACCTTCATAAAATCACATCAATAATCCTAACTAATAATTCGATATGTCATCTTCGCATTTGACGATCCATGTCAATGATGTCACTTCGAACTCCATCTTTCCCTGTCCAAGCGACAATAGAAAACAAAGCTATCAAAAAATTTGCCAACAAACAGTGGGCGACAGTTATATTCACGTCTTACCTTTTTTCGATTAAATTTTTGAACAACATTTGATGAAGCTATATGCGATTTATAAGTTATCTTTGTGATAAGAGCAATTGGTTTTTCTACATTTAAAAATATAACAACAGCTGATCAACATAACAGCGCCCTCTTGGCCTCATTAACCGCAACTTCGATGACAACAAGCAAGAGAAAATCCTTCGAGTGACAAATCTATGAAAAGGAATGCCAATATTTTTTTTACTCCCGTATAATATTTTGTTTTTTAATGTTCAATAATTTATGTATGTTTCAAAATCTTTACTTTTTTGGATACGTTTACGCTACTTTTGCAAGACCGGCGATATTTGTTTGTAAAAATGTGTTTGTGTAATTAAAATTATAACCGTAACATTTGATTTTTAATAACCTTCGAAATCACCATGTTTGAGCAACTTTGAAATCTACTTAATATTAATATTTTTATATATGAATGGGGAAAGTTTCCAGTGATGCATATGCATAAATTGTAAAACTTTTTTTTTAAGAAAGTGAGAACCGATAAATTATGTATGATACACTACGCCAAATTGATAGAATTTTGATTTAATAATTTTCATTTAGTTTCAATTTTTGTTCACTTTAACTATGAAATAAACGCACGGTACTGATTTTTGCTAATATGTGTAATTAGGTGTAATAAATATAAAATTACACCTTGTTTAAGGGCTACGGTGATTTTGGATTTTTTATAATGTATTATTTGGTTAAATATTCAGACATTAATATTATACAGGTTTGATTGCAGACAAGATCGTACTTTTATTAATAATTTTCTTATTGTTTTTTTTTTTTCGATGAGACGAACGAAATTTCTTGCAGGTGCTTGGAGATGAAAAAAGCAGATAACCAAATGACATTTTACTGGAATGCGACGGTTCGAATACATCAATATTAATTATTGATATTCGATTTATTCGAAACGTCGCATTCCAGTAAAATTTCATTTAGTAATCTGCTTTTTGATCCCCAAGCACCTGCAAGCAATTTTGATGGGCTTATAAAAAAAAAAAAAACAATAAGAAAATTGTTGATAAAAAGTGCGCTCTGGTCTTCAATCAAACCTGTATAAATGAAGAACTTCTGCCTAACTACACTAACATTAATAATAGAATACTTATTCAACATTTTTTCCTCGGTTAAATTAACATCTGCTCAGAATTGTTCAGAAATATTCCTATGTGTCTCTCTATCCAATAGAATGCGGTGTTAAAGTCTACGGTAATATTCACTCGCTCATCAAGGTATTGTTAAATGTTCCTTTCTTAAAAAAATAAACGCACTTCAAACTAAGAAATATAGGTTTTTATTGGGAACCTATTCATGGGTTTATGATTAATTCCTGAAACAATTTGTCACATGGTGTCAAGACAAGTGCGTATATCGTACCTATTGCGCCCATCACTTTATTTTCAAATTTATCGCAACATCTCGATAAACGCACACTGTATAGTTGTTCCATGTATTTGTTCTTGAAACTCAAGTTCACTATTTTATACTAGGCAACAGAGGCTGCGATAAATTTGACAATAAAGTGATGGGCGCAATAGGTACGATATACGCACTTGTCTTGACACCATGTGACAAATTGTTTCAAGAATTAATCATAAACCCATGAATAGGTTCCCAATAAAAACCTATATTTCTTAGTTTGAAGTAAAATACATATGAAGATCTATTGACACCCTTAACATTCGAGGGTTTCCCCGAACTAAATGGGAGCTGCATTCGTTTCAAGAGCTCATATTTTTCTGCTATCCCTGAGCAAATGGCTAATTTTTTTTAAATTGGTGCAAAAATTTTCTCACCTTCAATGTTTGTTTTTTCTTTCTCAACAAAACTTCCGTCACACATTGCCCCATGTCACCGTGAATATGGTATGATAGGTATTTGAAGCCAAGTTCACTTACTGCAGCAAATTCCAGCATCGCTATCAAAAGCCGAAGCGTTACCAATAAAGCAATATTCAAGGATTGAAGTGAAACTAAGTAGTCATAGGTTTTTCTTATACTTGAGTAAAATATTTCCTCTTACAAGGACGGGTCCGACGATTACAGAAGCCTCTCAACTTGGAAGAGATGGCATATAAAAATTCCTGCCAAAATATACCTTAAGAGCTACTGAAAGACTTATGTCACTAAACTAGGTTTGTGCTACGGACACGTAAGACTCGCAAATGACAGTCGAACATTCAACACAGTAGTTCACAAAAAGAAGCTCCGACTAGAACCAAAGATTCGCTAGCTATCACAGTGCCGTAAACAATCGAGAAAACATGGTCACGAGAAAACAATCACTTGACCAGTAGATAACAGAAATGAGATCAAAATGAAAGGAAAACTTCAGAAAGATTTCCAACGCAAACTCTACAACTTAAAGTATTGCTGCAGAAAATAAAATTATCACACAATACAATGACAGCTTTTCATTACATTAAGATATTTGAAAAACTGCGCGATTGCTGCATGGAATCTAATAATCGAAGGAACACATCCGAGATATTTCTGACGAGAAATGGGATGCGACTACTGTGTTCTTCGCCCGGAACAGGCGAGCCATTTTGGAGAACCATGAACTAGTGTCCGGATACAGAAGGATGGTGATTTTGTGGGTAACAAGTATGTTGTTTTTCAAGTGCAGTAGAGAACGCCTCTTCTTAGGCTCGCTGTCTGAGGCATCATTGCAGAGCACTATGTTCAACACGCAACCCCTGCAAGGAAAACAGTCTCAATTAAAACTTAAACGGCCATTGAAATCAAATCATATTCATTAACAATAGTAAACATTATTTTGGTGATCTCGCCAAGATTTATACGAAAGATAAGGAGCAATAAACTAAGGGAAGCATCATTCTAGCAGTATAAATTTCAACTATATCATGAAAGATTATTCCTGGGAAGCAATTCTTAAGCGATATAAATCTGAAAATATTTTCAATGTAAGGACCAAGTCGCTGAAGTACTCCTTGGCGATAGGCGATATCAAAACAAGATTCCAAGCAACTAATACTTCCCAGTTTTCATCTGTCAAAATATACTATTTACTCCTTATACACGATGAAATAAATACAATGAGTAAGCTTACCTGAACCCGCAAGGCTCATCAACAGCCATCTTCCAGATGGCGTTGGTTACGTCGTCTAATAAGCCGGGCGGCAACAGTAGGTGCTGGTCGGCCGGCGCTATACCTTCCTCCAGGAGATTCAAAACGCAACTCTTCGTGATCTGGCAGTAGTCTGAAGGCGGGCTTTCTTGGCAATCTCCTGATGTGTACATGGTTTTATCTGTCAACAAAAACATGTTCGTTAGTACAATAGTCGTAACAAAATACAATAGTCGCAACAAAAAAAAACATTCATTTTCTAATTATAAATATAGTCAGGTAGAACATAAATTGCGGCCTGTGGAATAATACATGGGTAACTATTATCCCCAACAAATTTTCTTTGTACTGACTACTGAACATTTAATGCGTGTCGCCGTCATTTTCGAGCGTTTTACCAACATATGCATAATGCAACACTGGAAAAGTGAAAATGTGCTGTGACTTAATAAGAAACAAAGTAGAATTTCACATGGAAACATACCTTTTAAATGCACCAATACCAAAGAAATGAAAATTTCAATATACAATATCAACAGAATATAGAAGTGGAAGAATTTTCACTCAACCATATGTTTTCGATGTTACAGTTCCGAGGTCCAAAAACATTTGGTGATCATAGCAAGTGTTTGAAATGGCAACAATAATGTAATGACTTGAATGACTGGTTAAAAAAATTGAAATAGAATCGTTATGCAAATTTTCTAGGTCAACTGAATTACTCAAAGAGGCGACAAAAACTAGAATGAAGACTGACGAGTGACGACTCTAGACATAGTAGACAACAATCGAAATGTCAAGAAAATCAATCCTGATCTTGAGGAACGTTTGAATTGAAAGTTAATAATAAACAAAACAAAATAGTGAAAGTTAATTGCACAGCCGCAAGCGCAACAGCAGCACTTCCCGGCAGGGGGTGCACTCGGGCTCTTAGCTCGCCTAGCAACAGTGAGTGCAGCCGGTCTGAACACTTCAGTAGTCACTTCTCCAGCTGATTTCAAAACGCGAAGGTTTGAATACATAGTAATAAAAATCGGCTTACCTTCAGAGACTTGTAGAGGACCTAATATGTCCCCGATTCCAGAGAAATTTAATCCAGTGGCCATTATTTGTGTGTCAACCATTGTGAATGTTCTCCTGATTTCTTACAGGCCTTTCCGATGTTCAACAAAGAAACCACTGGAGCTTTGTTTACACACCTCCTTACTTTAGCTTGTACGTACTCGAACTGAACCTTGGTCGCTGTGCCGAAAACTTTTATAGCTTCACAAGTGGCGACGTTTGGCAACTAACATTGCTTCAAGCGCTATATTTTGTTTTCTCTTTATTAGAAATACCCTAAATGTAAAATGTATTCAATTTCTGAGACAAAGAAGATGAAGCAAACAATACATCGACAATTATTTGAATTTTATATAAATCTGTTTCAAAGATAGTTTTTGAAAACGTTCATACATTAGCTTCCTGAAACTTAATTTCCAAAGTGAAATTTTCGAAAGGAACAAAGGATTCATATGACATTGAATGCAACTTTACATTCTTGTGCGCCAGATCACAATTTTAAACAACCATAATGATTTATTATGTAAAACCGTTCAAACTCATAACTGCTTTAGATGAAATTCATCAACTCCGAACAAAGTCATTTCAATCATCATTGTTCTGCGTTTACCCTAGACTTAGGGACTTTTTGCAATTTTCGGCGAGGCACATACCCGGTGAACCCTGAGGATGCGTTCGTTTGTTCGCGAAGGAATATCTTGAATTGAAGATGTGAATGTGATAAACAAATAAGGGATTTGATAGGAAACACACAAAAAGCTTTTGTCTCAGTTTTGTGAAATTGATTAAATTCCGTACCCGGTGGCCTCGTACTGGCACTGGATAAGAAAATCTTTTAGCTACACCAAATTTTCTACGGGTCTCCTTTGTTCTCAACAAATCAATTGCCGTCAGAGCTTAGCAACAACAACGGGACAAGACGTATTATCAATTTTTGTCACAATTTCAAGCGCTCTCACATTCGATAAAAATGCATAGTAATTTATTTATTTTTAGATCTCTTGTGATCAAGTTTTGACAGTTAATGAACTGAATGAGCAGTGTTTGCTTTAACTTTTCCAGAGTATGATCTAGGATAGACGCGGAGTCGTGGACTGATAGCAATCGAATTAAAATTCTACTCATTGTCATTTAATATTCTATTGTTTCTATATTCGTTAATTATGGCATATTTCAATCCTTCCTAAAATTAAAAATTGATTAATTACATTCACTTATTAGGTAAAGCAACTGATAATATATCTTGACCACAACTAGGTATGCGCTATGCAAAACTTAGTAGGCGCTCCATGATGAATAGCTGCAGCAATGTATAATTCTAAATTCTAAACCAATAGAGTACGACTAGCAATGCTGCTGTCTACAGCGTAACTACTTTTTATCATACGTGCCCTTTTTGTGTTACAATATGCGTTTTCCCTCGTATCAGACGGAGTAATTGTACTTTCAACCATACGTGACTGTATATGCTTAATGTCACACAATTTCCTTTGTACTAAAGACTCTTTCAGTTGTGTACGAATCTATGGTAGCGGGTATATAGGGCTGTTTCGTTGTGTACGTGACGACTAGGGCTGTGTACGTGACTTGAACTAAGTCTTTGTTTCATCAGCCGGCACCGCGCCTGAGGCAGCCAGCCGACCGGCTTGCATCATGCCAGGTGGCTGCTCGGCCGGGGAGTGGGGCGACTAAGGGGGAGCAGAGAGGGGGGGGGTCCGGGGGCTCTAATTAGAAGAACGGGCTTCTTTGAAAGAAAGCGCATGCATGGCACGAAATATATGTATATTTTTAACTTTAAGACGTCAGTATTGAAGAGTGTGGTCGAACTACGTCGTAGACTGCTCGTGGAGAGCTTTCTTAAATGGGTCATTGAGTAGCCATTGATCGATATGAGTAAATTAGTTGTCTCTTCAGTCGGCCGTCACTGACAGCAAAGAAATTGGAAGGGCGGATGAAGGGATCCAGTTACCAGGATGTAGGAAAACCAGAGGCTATGTAAATTTGAAACGTCCCATATAGCATGCTATTTAGCTTTAATATGTGAGTTTAAAGTTGGAGAAAAATGCGCGAATGAAATGAGAAGCTCCATAGAAGAAGTTTACGCGATGTTCGGGTGGTCCAAAATTACACTGCAGATTGATCGCTATCTCTCGTAGTGGCATGTGGGATTTAGAGGACGGACCAGGATTTATATCCCTTCAGCAATAAACCACGTACTTCCTCCTGTTGTGCCACGATATTAAGTGTTGATGAAGGCTCGGCGAATACAACCTATCCTGAACAAAAACATTCCAGTGAATATCTTAGCACTGAGATTTGGGTTGGCAATGGGTTCCCTAGAAATAGTCAAATAAAGATTTTTCTAAACGAGCTGTGACCTTGACTTTTCCTGATCTAATTCAACTGAGCATCAGTTAAGTTTTCATTCGACTAATGCACGGACCACATGTTCAAACTAACATTCAAAATTAAGTGATCATGTCAAACTTGTAAGACAAGACGGCCGACTGCACGATTCAAACTTTTCTTCATTTCAGTGCTTGCTCGATAATGTACGAGGTAGTGTTGATCTACACAGAGATCTCAATTAGCGCAAATAATATCACATTGAAGAGATGTACACGTATGCAGTGGTCATAACAATGAGTCATGCTTAGACGAAAATTCTCTCATGAATTTTTACATGAATTACAATGCATCCCATCAGATTGCTGTAATTACTTGCGTATGGGCATGGAAATCTGTCGTGAAATATTGGAGACTGTAACACCATACAACCAAGAAAGCGATGCTACAATGAGTCTGGCCACTGCGATCATTTTGGCAACCGGGCAAAGCTACCAAGACCTCCAACTCACAACTATAATTTAAAAGCAGGATCTGAGTAAAATAATACCATGTACTTGAAAGTATATATAAAAACTCTGAAATAAGAATCCATCAATGTGTAAATTAAGTAATCAGCAAGATTGTTTTCTTGTGTATTTATCTAGCACTCATGCTTTAAAGGGAAGTTGCGATGTCATTTTATCCTGCAAAACTAGAGCCTGAAGAAAATAATTAGACAGCTCTTATCAACTTTACAGATAGCAGATGAGAAGTTTGACTAATTAGTCAGCTGTCCTCTACACGTTCAAACTTGACTTGTGTCTGTCTTTCATCCGTGCATGTACCCAAAGGTCTCGCCTAGCCGTCACTTCCAGGTTGAACCTAAAATCTGTCATGCAAGACTTCAGTCTTAGTGTCCACACGCTGTCTTTTCTGTCAAACTTGGAACGACATGCATGACTGACGATAAATTTGAACGTGTGGACGGGGGCTTAAAGACGAAGAGGAAATTCAAGTTCGAACTTCCACTTAGAAAGTTCGAGACATAGCCAGCCAGACATAGCCAGCCAGAAATTACTTGGCTGTAAATGTACACAGCGTCGTGTGTACTCGCAACTTGGTTTACACGCACTCAACACCGTGAGCAAACACGAATTTTGTACACGCCACGTTAGACTCATAACTACTTAATGGCTGCCTTGGAGTTAATCTTGCACCGCGGTCGCGGGCAGAAAGTTCGAGAAGTGGCTGGCTAGGGTGAGGCCTTGCACACTACTTGTGTACGTATACACTGCGCTACACACACACACCTACATTATGCACACTATTTGTGTACAAAGCACCACGCATATGCACAGTACGTCGTGTACGCACTCTACTTGTGTACACTGTACAATATTTGTGTAGTTTGGCAGAAGCTGTTCTTTAATGCAGGTTTCATTGAAGACCAGAGAGTATTTCTTATTGACAATTTTCTTATTATTTTTCTCGATTCTCCAGCTATTAATTTACAAACTACCGGATTTGTCAGGACGTTAAAATTGTTTTCGTAATTCAAGCTTTGATTCCAATCTGTATCCATAATACCCTATGTTTGTACTATTGTCATTTCAAAATTTCAAATTCACTTGTTGCAAAACTCGTCCTCTACTTGATAATGAATGAAGTTGCATTCGAAACGTGGTAAAATTATAATAAAATGTCCCTTGGAAACCTGATATTTGGATTTTCACTTCCTATCAAGAGCCTAATTCGCCGAATCGAGAAAAATAATAAGAAAATTGTCAATAAGAAATACTCTCTGGTCTTCAATGAAAACTGTACAATATGTACATGCACCGTGAACAATGACACGCTGCACAACGCACTCTCACATGATGCAATTCCCAAGCGCTGAAAGTACGCCTACGCCCTACAGTTTTGAAAACGAGCCTCGCATTTTTAGGCAGTCGTAAATTATTGGCATTTCTCTGCCGCAGAATTAATAGGCTATTTACCTTCATGTTAATATCTCTCTCATTCTACTCATTAAGAAATATTTGACACTTAGATCGATTTGTTGCAAAATCATCACGCATCAAGTGATTTGTTGACATGACTAAGTAATCAATAATCTTTCATTAGGCATTGCAACTGAGAGGTAAATTGAACTTGTTCATTTTTATAGAAAATCCCACAAACGGCAGGGAAAATCCCGTGTCTTAATATTGGCTCGGTTAATCTCTGGCATTATGTATCATGCCGCATCATCAGGAAATGTTCAGGGATGATGCAATAAATGAACTATAGTGAATTTTGGAATGATGCAATAGGATTTAGGGGGTAATGTTTCCATGTAAAATATTGGTAGTCATGAGTTACAAATCTATATGATCCTTTGAATAGTTAAATTGTCTATTTTTTACATAGAAATAAAGAACCATATAGATTATCACTGTTTTTTTTTACATTAGTTATACGCTCATACATTTCATCTGAATTTGTTGCTACAATGGGTGCGAAAATAACTTAACGCGTGCTAATTTATTAATCACTTTGTCCAACTGCATTTTTATTTCAATGAATCAAAAGGTTTTGTTGTAGATATGAACTACTGCCTAGAATAACAAGTGTATTTTTTATGAGACGGTCACGATACGTTGACCTGGCAAGTCTCCCGGGAGATCAAAATTGTCTTGCGGGCCTGAGTGCTTGCAGCGCTGTGCATGCACACTATGATCAGTGTTTAAATTTATTTTTATCTGCCAAGCTTTAAAAACAATATGGTGCCAGGTTGAGCTCAGGCCACGCGGGTTCACAGGGTGTAGGCATTTAGCCAGGGAAACATATGCCTCTGCCAAGGATCCCTCTGACCTCGCACCGGAAAAGCCCTGAAATATCTGCTAATGAGGCTGTATTTATAATTTTGAGCAATGATCCTGGACGAAAAGAACTGTTCTTGCTCAGGGGCCATACTTAAAAAAAAGTTGAGAGATCGTAAGTTCATCAGCCAATCATTGACGGCCTTTCAAGCAAAATCCACCAATCACGCAATCATAGACAAGAAAATAGAGTGTAATAACTTACGTTCACGTAGCGAGTTTTGAAAGTATGGCCCCTGGACGCTCAATGATGTCATTATTAATTATGTCGGATAATTATGTTTTAAGTCTCAGTTTTTCGTTGGCGAGCGATGTACCCTAAGGTTGTTGATCTTACGCTTTGTGCAAATTGCGTAGCTGCGCGGCAGCTCGCCCGATGCTCTCGAATATTGCACAATCTGCACAAGTTTAAAGTTGACTTGCGACTCTGAATGGATGGACCAACAATTTATTAGATCTTCTGGCCTTTCGTTTACATTATGTTTATAATTAATTTAGTTACTGACAGAAAAACATTAATATCTGATGTTTCAAAACCCCCGTTCATTTCGTCGCTTCTTTGCAATAGCTGTTGATTATGTGGAAAAAATTATCTTAAGTTACCGCAAATTTTATATTCACGTGTTTTATTGCCTCAAACATGTTGAGAACATATTATGTCCTGCTGAAACTGATATTGGCAAGCTAGTTGTGTTAAAGAGGACGAATCCATGATATTGGCAAGCTATTTTGATTAAGAGAGAACGAATCCATGCATGTTCAGGTAGGTATTACATGGTTCGGATTGTACTTCAATCCACTTACAGCCGGCCACGTTGACGAGGTATCGAAGACACTATAAAAGGTTACCAATGATGTAGAAATTTCATGTTTCAACCCCTGATGCAACGAGCACCTTATAAATATCTAAAATAATTCCATTTCCATGTACTCTATTTCTAAGCTCTGAGTCACAGCTGCCACGAATTCTAGTTGTAACAAAGAAACGAGTCATAGATTGAACTCGATACACTTGTGCCCTGATTGATCGATCTTAGTTTAGACGTGTTGGCTGGTTGGTAGCTGGCTTTAATTTGTAGGGTACGATGCACGGTATGCATGTCTGGGGTTCTTTCTATTTATTATGAAAATTATGAGAACAGGGGCCAAGAAGACGAAAGTTCTCAAAGAAGTTTCTTGAGAAAGGATGCGTGTAGAGAAAATCAATTGTTTATTAGTACGTTTCTATCGGTTAGGAGGTATATTGGAAGGTGCAGTAGTAGGTTTTTAGTTCTGCGCAGAATTGTTTGCTAAAGTTTATCCTTGGAAAATGGTATTTACTGAGCATGGATGCATCTGTGGAGTGAGTGAGTGACTCACATTCACAGATGCGTGAGTAACGGCCGGTCTGGAACAGTTGTGCTCAAGCGCACTGGCCACTCATCGGGGCTGGAGCTGTACGCTGATGCGTCACGAATTGTACACGCCGCCACTCTTGCTTTCACAGAACTGCTAGACGGAAATTCTCCATCTATGAGGCATGTTTTAACGTTCAATGATGAATCAGTTCAAAATACGGCCTGGAAAGAAACTGGTACACCCGGAAAATTTGACTAATTACATATAGATTCCTTACGAAGTGGAATCGAGACCGGAATTCTGGAAAAGTTTATAACTTTATATTTTTGCGTTCAGTAAAGTTTTTGCATTTGTACGCCCTTGCTCACTGTCAAAGTTCAGTCAGGACATCAATTTTAGTCAACAATTTGCTGGACAACATAAACCAACATTTTGCTGGACAACATCAATCAATATTTTGCTGGACAACATCAATCAACATTTTGCTGGACAACATCAATCAACATTTTGCTGGACAATATCAATCAACATTTTGCTGGACAATATCAATCAACATTTTGCTGGACATCATCAATCAACATTTTGCTGGACAATATCAATCAACATTTTGCTGGACAAAAAGGTCAACGGTAGCAAAGCTGCCAAAGGCCGCTTTCTTCCTTTTTCTTTATCGCTACGATTAAATTCGAGGAAGAAACAATCTAAAGATCAAATAGAGCTTTATAATGTTCAAAGCAAACAGCCTAAAACTCCGAGCTCTAATTAGATTGTTTTCGTTCCTCAAACGAAAATTTATATCATTCACTTGCCGTTTCAGTTACGGTCTACAATTGCAAAACTTTCGTTCGCGCTAAGTTTGTGCATGGCTAAAAAATATTCACTCCTATTGCATCGTTGTCTCAACGAGCATCGTGTGGTTCAGTTTTTTTTCATGAATCACCCAATGCTACCAAGGTCAGGAAAAGCGATCGCGATTAAACGACTCTGCACCCGACTTGATGCAGTCTCAGCGCCAGATCATATCAGTAACTTTAACTTATATATATACATATATATTAACGGGATAACGGCATAGTTCGATACTTTCGTCCATTGGCAATATGGTGACTTGCCTTATCTTTCTGGGCCACGGCGATCTGGTGGCCTCGAATAATCGATTCTGACCAACACGATAAGAGAATTTGAATGATATGCAGAAGCAATCATAGAAATACAAAACTTCGTTAATAAAATGCTTTTTAAATTGCCTAAATAATGTAGGTGATTTGGTATTAAAATCAAATACGAAATGTGACGTTTTACTATAACTGCGGCATTGCTTCGATTCCTGATATTTTTAAGTCAAAAATAAAAGAAATGAAACTTTTTCTTTTGGTATCTGAAAAGTTACATACACTCTTATTGAAATCAAATTAATTGTACTTAGCACTGAATGTGAAGCTTGGGAGACATTGTTAAACAAGACTCCTATACCTAGCTTCAATGTAAGTTTTGGATAGATCTGGTCAAAAGGCCAGTCCTCAGGTCTCGCAAAACAAATCAAAATCATCATAGGAATCGGCTTATTTTTAGGCGCCGATGAAACTGTACAACATACACTACTAATCCACTATAATGCTAAGATTTTAATAAAAAACACCCGCGCACCGTACCTTGACTGCAAGCAAGGTCTCTGATCCCCGGGCATCAGCGAGCATCTCTTTTTTCAAGGCGATATCCTCGTACCAGCCATGCATGCTTCTCGTTATGATGCAGCCAAGGTTTAGCGTCTCGATCTGATCCTGTTGATATTCTCTTTCCTGCCTGATTGTGTTGATGTTCTCTTCCCTGCCTGATCCTCTTGATATTCTCTTCCCTGCTTGTTTGATCGCTGATTTGTGATACAAGGAACGTATGCGGGTGAGGATATTGAGATGGTCATTAGGCTCGCTTAAGACAAGCCAAATACCGTCGTTTTGTTTCAGCTTTATCCAAGGTTTTCACGATTTGAAAGCTGGGTTCAGTTTATGCATTCGTGCAGTCGGCTATGAGGCACACTTTTTCAGGAGTAAAATTGTTTCTTTTTTTTAGTTCAAACAACAATAGAAGCCAAAAGACTTTTTACGCCTCAAGAACAAAGATTTAATCACGGGAAACAACAAGTACCTTTTCATTGAATAATGAATTGCAAAAGTTTGAAACACGATAACGAAATTTCTCGATTCAATAAATGTGAGCATTTGATCATCATACTGCGGAGAGCTGCACCAGAGTGCATTGTGAACTTCTTCAGGCGTTACTATGCGAGTTATTCTTAGTCTTATTGTTATTCGAGTTATAAATGGGTATATGGAGAAAACAAGTGGGTGTCGCTGAACTTTAATTATCTCTGAGAACATATCACTTTATTTCTCCACTCGACATTTGTCATTGTGATCAATTGCCATAATAAAGCTCATAAATTCGGACGGTTATTACCATACTAACATTGCTTTTTGTTATTACCATAATAACAGAAACCAATTAGTTCTGGGGCGTCCTATCAAAACTCAGAAAAGTACACGTAGCGGCTTAAATACGCGTAGCGGCCTAAGTACACGTAGCGGCCAAAGGACACGTGTATATAGCGACATAGGTACACCGCCGCCGTACACGTAGCGGCTCATGTATACGTATCGGCCAATTTCTGGTTTGTGATTTATGAGTGTATCTTGGAAGGCCATCAGTGATTATCTGTCGGAGTTACAAATTCTTAACTATTTTGATATTACAGCCCCTGCCTTCTCACTACATTAAGTCTGGGTGCTCCTTATAGCAGCCACGCCATAATTTGCTTACGCGCGGTCTGGCCCTGAGTGCGGGCATTTGAGTCGTCGCCCCGAGGCCCCTAGCACACCGCCCCTATAGACAATAGCGTAAACCTTTCCTTCCTTGTCTTCTTCCTGCCATTTTTCTTAAGGTCGATCGCATCATGCATGTATCACCATGAAAACATGCTTAGTTTTTCCTAGACGCGACATTTATTCTTTATTCGGAATACATCTATGGTCATTGAAGGTATAGGAACAAATGGAGTATCTAAGTTGGTGACAACCATCCATAGTATTTCATCAAATTTTCCATTGAAATAGCTTCTCAAGTTCTCATTTGAATAATGCACAAATGTTATTACTTTCTGCAAATTATTTCGCCCGTCGTATGCAAACGCATAAATGGATGCTAATATTTCAACAAACCTGTTGAAAATTTCAGTATAATACCGTTAATGTATAACGCGGAAGCGCAATGTCGAGCGCGACGTTCCTACTTGTGTCGGGTGAAAGGATATCATCGTAATTCATGCTGCTCGTGTCGGGTGGAAGGATATCATCGTAATTCATGCTGCTCGTGTCGGGTGGAAGGATATCATCGTAGTTCATGCTGCTCGTGTCACGTAGTTCATGCTGCTTGTGTCAGGTGGAAGGATATCATCGAAGTTTATGCTGCTCGTGTCAGGTGGAAGGATATCATCGTAGTCCATGCTGCTTTTGTCCGGGTGGAAGGATATCATCGTAGTTCATGCTGCTTGTGTCGGGTGGAACGATATCATCGTAGTTCATGCTGCTCGTGTCGGGTGGAACGATATCATCGTAGTTCATGCTGCTTGTGTCAGGTGGAAGGATATCATCGAAGTTCATGCTGCTTGTGTCAGGTGGAAGGATATCATCGTAGTCCATGCTGCTTGTGTCCGGGTGGAAGGATATCATCGTAGTCCATGCTGCTTGTGTCCGGGTGGAAGGATATCATCGTAGTTCATGCTGCTCGTGTCGGGTGGAACGATATCATCGTAGTTCATGTTGCTCGTGTCGGGTGGAACGATATCATCGTAGTTCAGGCTGCTCGTGTCGGGTGGAATGATATCATCGTAGTTCATGCTGCTGGTGTCGGGTGGAAGGATATCATCGTAGTTCATGCTCTTTGTGTCGGGTGGAAGGATATCATCGTAGTTCATGCTCTTTGTGTCAGGTGGAAGGATATCATCGCAGTTCATGCTGCTTGTGTCGGGTGGAAGGATATCATCGCAGTTCATGCTGCTGGTGTCGGGTGAAAGGATATCATCGTAGTTCATGCTGCTCGTGTCGGGTGGAAGGATATCATTGTAGTTCATGCTGCTCGTGTCGGGTGGAAGGATATCATTGTAGTTCATGCTGTTTGTGTACGGGTGGAAGGCTTTCATCGTAGTTCATGTTGCTGGTGTCCGGGTGGAAGGATATCATCGTAGTTCATGCTGCTTGTGTTGGGTGGAAGAATATCGTCGTAGTTCATGCTGTTTGTGTCGGGTGGAAGGATATCATTTCATCGTAGTTCATGTTGCTGGTGTCCGGGTGGAAGGATATCATCGTAGTTCATGCTGCTTGTGTTGGGTGGAAGAATATCGTCGTAGTTCATGCTGTTTGTGTCGGGTGGAAGGATATCATCGTAGTTCATGCTGCTTGTGTCCGGGTGGAAGGATATCAGTTTAGTTCACGCTGGGGATATCCGTTGCGATTAAGCATCGGAAGCGGATGACCCGGAGCCTAATACTGAAGTTCCGCTCGATTTGCACTATTCCTAAGTTTTTTCATAGTCGTCGCTAATTGTTAGTGAATGGTCTCTACTTTTTGAGTTAATTTATATGAAAAACGTAACTTTTATATTCAATTGATTTACAGATGTGCCCTAGTTCGTAACCGGGTTAGATTTGTGTTAATTTATCCCCACTAATGTTCAAATGAAGGAAAACAAGTATCCACATAGGAGAGATGTACTTTATTTATCTTTCAACAGTGGCATAACCTTTGGAATCTATTCGGTCCTTCTGGAAGCAACTAAACCTTAATTCAAATGAGCTTCACTCCTCAGGTCAGGCATTATAAACTGTAACTTAGTAAGCAGGCACCTGACACTATCCCTATTAACAAGCCTGATAATTTGAGTTACCGTCTATATTAGAACAATTAGACCAAAACCCAATGAACTTATTTCGTTAAAAACCCAATCCTCGCACTGAGTACAAGGGTCGGTCGCCGTAGTATAAAGTTCTTCATGAAGTTCAAGTCTTTATTTAGCCACGGCGTTCCCAAGTGAGTTACCATGTCATCCACGTGTAGGATGTGACTCAGCCGTGATAGGTCACAGCTGATAGTGTGCTATATTTTGGCTTGGCAACCGCAAGAAACTAACTCAAACTCAGCCATTGTTTTCATCTACCTTCAGAGTATCCGGTAACACTTTGAGACGGAGTAATTTTTACTAATTTAATTTGAATCGTCCAATGATTAAGTGACAGGATTTCTGCCAGTTTATTAAGTTAATAAAAGTTCTGTATATGGCTACATCGTTAATTGACAGAAAATTAATGTATTATAGTATGGCAGTAAATTCAAATATGAATAATCACCATCGGTCAATCATGTGAAAATTTTTGTTGCATATATCGTAATAGAAACAATAACGACAAAAGTTTTGGAAAAATAATGGAAATGTCGAAGCTTAGGCGAACTTATTGAAACAAAACAATATTAGCACAATATGTAAAACAATATGTTTCGTAGCTTATTTGGACATATCGAACTCAAGTAGGCTAGTATTCTGCAGTATTTGCAACATTTGGTGAGACTTGAAATATATGTTCCAATATTATATTTTTTTCAATCACTGCCGAAGATACGAATTTAATGTTCGATCATAATTTAGTCTACAAAACCTTTTATTCAGTAGCACGCCTCTTTGTTCGGTCTACTCATATAGACTTAAGGATAAATAACTACGGAAAAAAGTGACGGCTGTCTTCAGATCTCGCTGCCTCGTCTTCGGATATTGCATCAGCCCGTGCAGACCTACCACAGCAATGCAGTGTGCACGCCTTAACGTTTCATCTCAGATAATTTTTTTTCACAATAAAAGACTCGTTTTAACATCGTTGCCGAAATTGAATGCCATTTAATGATATAATTTCGTTTAATCACATTTAGAGAGAATTAGCGAACCAACATCACACTCTATCACTTTATCGACAAGAAGGCTGTATAATTAATGGATTAAAGAACGTCTTTCGCGTTTCACAGCAGTCGCTCATTTATTGCTGCTATGCCCCATTGTGACGAGTTACGCACGCCAACTCGCGCCATCTTAAACAGGAGTTAGACAAAACAACTGCCGTCTTCTTGAAATTGATGTAGACAAGTATAATGGACCGTAGACTAAGTATATGGTATTGGTATATATAGCATAATAGCATAATACGCCGTATGCTAAGTTTAGTGGTGCAGGCCACATTTTCATAAGCAGCTCTGAGCAAGATAAGTTGTTGAATTCACTTTCGCTTCGATGTTTAACTGTCTCGCGGTGTAATTGACTAGAATTGATAAGATCCCGCTGATATTAAAAGCCTGAGGAGAACTATCAAACATTACAATTCACTTAATTATTAAACTCAATTTGCTGTGTTCATTAAATTAGTTAATTATTATTATTCCATTAGATTATTGAATCATTATTTACATTAAGGGAAATGACATTGAAGAAACCTATTGTTAGAATAAATGGATATTTTGATGTTTTATGACCCATCCATATGTCAGCTTCAAACATTAGTCGCTGTTATGATTCATGAAACTCTTTGCTTCACGATTAAAAGAAATCACTATGGAAATGTTCCAAGCAAAGAACGTAAGCCCATGGGGCGAGTTGAGAGCTGACAGAGATGAACATAAAGAGCTTCAGCTTCAGATGATGAAGAACATAAGATGAACATAAAAGAGATGAACATAAAGAGTTGAGAGCTGACAGAGATCAACATAAAGCGAGCAATTGGCCAGGCTATAGCAGAGCTGACCTAGAAACTGATGGGACAGAAGCAATGGCCCTTCTCAGCCCACCGAGCTGCCCTTGTGTCATGGCGACACGCACGCTACCTGCTCGTCTCTGGACCTGCAACCATGCACTGCAGTAAATAATATATAAAAATGAACAGTCGTAGAAATATCTTGGACTTTGAGGCAAGTTTTTCAAAACCTTTCAATATAGCCACAAAAATTTATTCCTAAATTAATAAAATGCATTTGCAGAATTTGCAGTTTACTTCAGCATGCATGTGCTGTAAGGACAGTATCTTATCATATCATTTTTTATCTAAAACAGCTGAGCAATGGCAAGGGCGAGTGCAGCGTCTCGGGTCTCCCTGCACCGCGCGGTGAAGTGACCTCATCTGAGATGAGCTTTGAACCTCACGTACGAACTAAAGTACCAGTCGCGTGTAATCAACGGCTATCAACGTCGCATGATCCGCAAACAGTCGAGATGTTAAAAATATTAACTATTTTCAAGTCCTACGGTGATCCGGAGGCAGTTATAAACTCCAGGATCGAGAGACGCATTCAGCTTCTGAAAGGAAGTTGATGATTCAATTTCGTGATGGCAGTTACTTCCACAAGAGTGACATCGACGTTGAGTAAATAGCGATTGCACTGCCACCGCATCATGAGTTCACTATATGCTTGAGAAGGTTTGCTAAATAACGCGTCGAAAACAGAACCAAGTAGAAATGCAATATTTCCTTAATATCGTATGTGCATGAGTTAAAACATTATGACAACGCGACATCATCTCCATCATCTCTCACTCCGATGATAACAAGGGAACGTGATGCGGGAGTCCTTCGTAACTATAACAATAGATTCCCCACGAACTCCTACGCTACAAAATTCAACATTTCTGGGACTCTTAAGTTCAGCGTAACAACAGCATTTATGCTGATAACGAAGAACTCTTAGCAGGGTTAGATAAAAATTACAAACCAAGAACATATTCCTTACCCAAGAATACAAAAATATAATACTACCTAACACAAGCGTTATAAACATACATATTTCAAGAAGCCAGTTGATTGAGTCGAATACTTATAAATGAAGTCACAAGTCATTAAGGATATCTGCATAAACTCATGAAAAGATGCACGACAGCTACTCCTTCAAATCAAGTTCCATTTCATTGTTTTTTAAGATCATTAAAAAAGTGAAGAACTCGGTAACAGCAACCCGTACTTCAATTAGATAACAAATTTCCAAAGCCTGTTGAAAAGAATCTCTTAAGTTCTAATGAGAATCAGATGAGGATGTTGTTTTAGAATTAAGAAAAAAGTAGAAAGGACTATATAATAGAGCTAATTGTATTGTATAAAAAAGTCTGCTTGTCGGTATAGGATCTTCTTAACAGGAACTAGTATTGAACAATGCTCCAATGTTATTTGATTTAATTCTATTCATAAAGCTTAGATTGATAAATTTCTCTACTCCAGCCGGATGTGTAGTTATCAAGACGAAGATAAATTTATCCGGCCAGTGCGTGAAGCGATTACCTGGCAAGCCTGCGAGCCCATAACTTGCCGTGGTGTTTTTTAGCGAACGCAGCAGCAAACTGCATGGCTGCAAGCAGTCGCTTCTAACGAAGGCAATAATGCAGTGTTGTGCTAAGCCGAGGTAGCAAAACATCATCACTAATGACCAAATTGAAGTTTACAGCACGCACGCCTTCTCTGCCCAGCATCAAAACAGAGGAACTCTGCCCAGCATCAAAACAGAGGAACTCTGCCCAGCATCAAACCAGAGGAACTCTGCCCAGCATCAAACCAGAGGAACTCTGCCCAGCATCAAACCAGAGGAACTCTGCCCAGCATCAAAACAGAGGAACTCTGCCCAGCATCAAAACAGAGGAACTCTGCCCAGCATCAAAACAGAGGAACTCTGCCCAGCATCAAACCAGAGGAACTCTGCCCAGCATCAAACCAGAGGAACTCTGCCCAGCATCAAACCTGAATCACTCTGCCCAGCATCAAAACAGAGGAACTGCCCAGCATCAAACCAGAGGAACTCTGCCCAGCATCAAACCAGAGGAACTCTGCCCAGCATCAAACCAGAGGAACTCTGCCCAGCATCAAAACAGNCAACATGCATGTTGCGTGCACAACATGCGTGGTGCACACAACATGCGTGGTGCGTGCACAACATGCGTGGTGCGTGCACAACATGGGTGGTGCGTGCACAACATGCGTGGTGCGTGCACAACATGCATGGTGCGTGCACCACATGCGTGTTGCGTGCGCACAATCACTGCGCACAAATTCCACGCGCTGTTAATGAGAGTGCAGGGTTCCATGTATGAGCAATGCCCGTGTAATGTAACGCGCACTGCAACGGTAGAATAGCAGATCGCTTCATGTAACAAGCAGTTACATAAGCTGACTAATTGAGCTCATAATAAGAATTGGGATTTTGTACTGAAAAATTTGCACACATTTTTCAACTGCTCCTATCGCTTTTGATCTATAGAAGCGCTTGTATTGAAAAGCTCTTAAAAGTAAACAAATATCGTCGCAAAAGTTAGCGAAATGTGTCATAATTATTGGAAGAACAAACACAGGAGTATGTCGGGCATAGACAAGCCAAGATTGCACCTGAACAACCTAACTAAAGTGCTCAGTCACAAAACTGCTGTACTTCACAGATCATTGTACTTCACTGCTTCATGGTTCACGTAAGTGAACGAAAGTGATCAAGTGTTATATTTGGGGAGAGTCTTGAAGATATATTAGTTTTTCTCTTCGGAATTTTGAATATTACGATTTTCTTTCCGTTTATTATTTCTTGGCCATGATGAATTTAATTTAGCAGTCACGATACAGCGGTACATAACAAACTGAACTGAGGGCAGCAGTGCTGAGGCAGCAGTGAGGGCAGCACCGCTGAGGCAGCAGTGAGGGCAGCACCGCTGAGGCAGCAGTGAGGGCAGCAGTGCTGAAGCAGCAGTGAGGGCAGCAGTGCTGAGGCAGCAGTGAGGGCAGCAGTGCTGAGGCAGCAGTGAGGGCAGCAGTGAGTGAGGGCAGCACCGCTGAGGCAGCAGTGAGGGCAGCAGTGAGGGCAGCAGTGTGGGCAGCAGTGAGGGCAGCAGTGAGGGCAGCAGTGAGGGCAGCACCGCTGAGGCAGCAGTGAGGGCAGCACCGCTGAGGCAGCAGTGAGGGCAGCACCGCTGAGGCAGCAGTGAGGGCAGCGCCGCTGAGGCAGCAGTTAGGGCAGCAGAACATAAGGGTAGCAGTGCTGAGGCAGCAGTGAGGGCAGCAGAACATAAGGGTAGCAGTGAGGGCAGCACCGCTGAGGCAGCAGTTAGGGCAGCAGAACATAAGGGTAGCAGTGCTGACGCTGCCTTGAGGTCACAGCTATTCACGCAGCAGAAGAAGGCTGCTCTCAGCCTGCCACAATAAAGACTGACCAAGAAATTCATATGCAAGTCAGTAACGTCTCTATACTTTACCGCCCATTGTGGGAGTGATAACTAAAATAAATAGGGTAGCGACAGCCGTAGTCTCATTGTGTGGTCAAATTACATGGCGTTACATGTTTTTTCCCTTTATTTCACTGATATTAATTGCAAGTTAAAGTGCTTTAGTGAGACGAATAAGCGCAATACACGTGATTGATGTGCTGCACTTTGATTGTCTTACGGTTATGTGCAGTGCGAGTAAAACATAAATTCCCCTCTCACTTCTAAATTTAAAAATTATTACATAAACAATGTGAAGTTTATGAACCAAGTGTAATTTGGTGTGAAAACTTTCAACCATTATGAGCGATATATGTTTACAGGTAATGATCTGTAAATATTTCGGTCAATTGTAACCCTCAAACAAATTTTATAACAGGATATAATATTATAATAATAATATAAATCCTGAAATATATACATAGGATTATATAACAATATAAATCCTGAAATTTACATGGGCAAAACGGCCCTTAATACGCTATGATATCACACAATTTACGGTTTAGTTTGGTTTAACGTCCGCCGTGATCGCACCAACATGAGCGAACAGCTCTCGTATATACGTGGTCCGAGCCGCAGAGCTGGGGCTGAGCGTCTAGCGTCAAGTCCCTGTATGCAGGGGCAGTTCTTCACTATTTGTCATCGTTTCATCGGGCTTTGTATATTCCTGCGAGACTTCGAATATTTATTTTACAGCACTTTAACTTCATTTCATGTTTGTCTGCTACAAATATTTTAATCGATATTTAACACACTTCTACCTGTCCAATCGATCTGAAAATTTGTACATTTGTGTAAAGTCGGAGACAATGCTTGAATCAATTGACAGAATGAAAAAAATGTAAAATAATTTTTAGATTAAAAAAGATTTAAATATATACACTTTTTTCAATATTTTGCAATAAAATAAGAAATTCATTGTACATGCGTAACATCGGCGACATCAACCTCTTCAGAAGTGTGGGCTTTAAAAAGTACGTTAAATAGTATTTTTTAAACGCATATTTTATTTACACGAGGGTTTATCGCTTTGGCTCTGGCCTAAAAAAACGATGCTGGTCCTTGGTTCATATATGATTGTTAGATCGCAATGCATATTCTATGCGAGAATTGTCTTACAGAAAAATCATTGGTAACAACAACGTATTATTTGCCTGACACCATTTAAAAAGTTCACTCATTAATTAAGGTTTTAGTGTTCTTACTGACCATCCAAATCACCATAAGCTGCTAAGTTATTCATCACTCGACAAACAGCAAGCTTTGTTTTTAGTTCTCCTTAACCCCACTCTGTGCTCGAGTATAGTAGGTGTGATAAAAAAAAACAGGTATTTAGCAGCGACGTCTTGTGGCGCCAGAGAGCCCCTTGTATATACGACGTAGCTCAGGTAATTCAGCCTTTTAGGTCAAATGCCAGCCATTGCCTGCCTGTCGGCCAACTACATCGCTGCCACAGCCTTGCGCCACTTCCTACCTACATCGTGGCATGAGATTAAAGCCAATTACTTATGGATAAATATTTACGACGTGTCTCTCTTTATATCGTCGTAGTATACGATCATTCATATAAATGTAAATAAGTTGACATTTGCGAGACTATGTCTCATGCAATTGCCACTTCCTACCTACATCGTGGCATGAGATCAAATCCAATTATTTATTGATAAATATCTATGATGTGTCTCTCTTTATATCGTCATAGTATACGATCATTCTTATGAATGTAAATAAGTTGACAAATGCGGGACTATGTCTCATGCAATCGCGGTAAATAATGAACGCTTCGGCTGCTAACTGAAAATCTTGCAGCAACAACATAGCTTTTACTCTTTCTATAGCAGAACAAAGAAATATTTTCTCGTGTGAAGAAACATCCAATTTGCCACGCTGCACGGAACACTTTGCTTCCTGATGGCCGTTTCGACTGCCAACTATCAGCAGCGGCGCCAAAGCCATGCACCACTTTATTCTTCTGCCGATCGTTTATCTAATTATGCATCTATTTTTATCAAGCAATGCTCTGCATGCTAACAGACTCGCAGAAATTCTGTTCTTATCGAGCGTTGAACCCATTGGCTTCCTTTGGCAAACACAAACTGGTGATGGTTTAGCATCCCGAGTCTATAAACAGGAAAAAATTAATTATTGTCGTTAAATTAGTGAAGCAGGTAACGAAAGACATAATTGTTGCTAGGGGTCGTTGAAAATAAAAGTGAGAAATTTGCAACGGAGAATCATTAATTTAGAAATTAAATAATTCATAAGTTATTAACTAATTTAATAATTCCTATCTAAGCTATCTTATACCTCTTGTTCACTGATATCTATACCTACGTACATTATTGCTCTGGCGCTCATTAGTTGACATTATATCATTTTTTACTTATTAAAAACGGAGTGCATCTGTATGAAATAAAATAGTGAATTTTTATAAACTTTTACGAATATCCTAGCGTTACCGTCAATAACGCAGATATGACGGAGATGGACCAATTAGCGTGAAGAAATAAAATAAGGAGATATTTTACGATGAAAAAGCAAGACACTATAAAGGAGATAAGAATGCTCGGCAACGAGTGCCTGATAAATGATAATGAGAAAACAACAACATTGAGATGAATATTCATAATTGAAGGCAATCATATAATAATAAACTCTATGAAGCAGTAAATGTTTTGTTCTATGTAGAGAACGAAGAGAAAATAATACAGAAATATCTAAGGCGGATTAAAGGTGAACAAATAACTAGATTATTTGAAAATATTGTCACGACAAGAAGCGGCAAGAAAGTGAGATCGACGCACAATTAGAAAGAGCATATTGGGAACATGTGCTCTATCACACATAAAAATCGAGGGCACAAACAGAATAAATAGAGCTTGGGGACTAGGAGAGAGCCTGTAGAGCAAGGGCCTGAAGCAGCAGCTCAGACTACACCTATACCCACAACACCAGCAGTTGCAGTGTTTAGGGTAATAAAGCACCCTGGCTGACAGAGGCGGCCGAGGCTAGTTAACTGCAACAAACGTGACCTAAAACAACACCAGGCATGTAAAGTTGCGGTGTTTAGGGTAATACAGCACCTTGGCCCACAGAGGCGGCCGAGGCTAGTTAACTGCAACAAACGTGACCTAAAACAACACCACCGCGAGCTGCTACAACCATCGCTACTCAAGCGTCGTAGCTACTTTACATTTACTGCATCTCTGTACGCTGTTTGCAGACCAATGTGTACCAAATGTACTGCGTAAAACATGATAATCATGTTAATTAGATGAAAAATTAGCGCACCATGCCTAGGCAAAGTGGTCAAGCCGGAATCTTGATTTAAATACATTTCCTTTTATTGTCGTGTTTCCTAAAACTACTAAACTCTCTATTCTAATATATTTTGGAGTAGTCGAAGAAGATTATCTCTTTCTCCTAAATTGATGCATTTGATTCAATTGAACCAGAAGAAAAATTAGAGACTCATTACACGTTCTAACATGCGAAGTCTTTTCGCTGATGCAAAATTAATTGGCCAGACCAGGCTTCAAAATTTGTCATTTACTATATGCCAGTGGAAGCCATGAAATAAATAAATCGTAATTGCAACGAAAGTACTTCACTGAACAATGAAACTCGCTGAGGTATTGCACATCTGATTTCGAAATATACATTAGCATGCGTTGCTTTCGACTCGTGATACGTATAAAGAATATATAATTAGGTGCTTAATTTTGAGCATTCTCTTCACCTTTAGATCGATTTGTTGCAACTTACTTCGTCTTGAATGAACTCTGTACACGACATGCCGTATAAATAGCTCCTATTAGTTCATTTTACCATCGCTTGGTTTATTTCGTCATTAAATTTAATCTGAAAAGATTAAAGTATTCCAGCGGGATACTGGGAACTAAACTGGTACACCTACAAGAATATTAAGTGTTGTTTCCTTTGTGCCATGATAGTGAACGCGATGGTGAAGAGGCTTCGTTTCATGTATACGGCTTCAGCTCGTCAATGGAGGACACTGTTGGCATTCGCGTGACCAAACTACACTTCTTGAACATGAGGACTCGCTTTTGATGTCAATTTCGATATTTTTTGATGCATAATTTAAGCTGGTTGCAAAAGGATATCATATAGTACACACGCTTATGACGAGAACTGATGGCAGCGGTGGCAGAACGCTCGCCTTGACTCACTGATAGAGTGAAGGTGAGAACTGATACTTTGTTGTGTGGTAGCTATACTTGTAAATTAATTAAATCCCATGAATAGATTCCAGATCGAATTTGAGCGCTGCTATGTCTTTGGGGCTTGCAGCTCGCGAAACAATCATTTGGTATTTTGTGTAGACCTTTTGCTAAATCGTCGTAAGATAGATAAATAATTATTTGCCTCTGATTCTCGTCAAACCATTCTTGTTACTGAAGGTTTCCTTAAACTTGCCTACTGCCAAATTAAATATGCAATTCAAGTAAGAATAGCAGTAAAAATTAAATGACCTGATAAACATACTACGTAAGATAATAACATCATTCGTTATTATCTTAGTAGTGAATGTTTACCAATCGTTCAGTGAATGTTTACCAATCGTTACCAAAGACTCACGTCGGTTGCAACTTCAGTGTCAATCAGAGTATCGTTATTTACATGTATCCTCATAATAAAATTTAATTTAAAATCACTGATGCAAGTCATGTTTGTTATACGTGCGATGCCACAGTAATGCCTGCGACTGCTTGCCGAGCAGGAGTAATGCTTACGACTTCACAGGACTTACGACTTCACAGGACTTACGACTTCACAGGACTTACGACTTCACAGGACTTACGACTTCACAGGACTTACGACTTCACTGGATTTACGACTTCACAGGACTTACGACTTCACCGGAACCAAAGTCACCTTCACGTGGACGCTGAGAGTTTAAGTTTTTCCAACAAATAGTCAACGAGGAAGTGTCGTTCCATCCCATTAGTTTATAAACGAATTCTGCCTGGCGAAACTAAACAATTGCTCTTTTAAATAGCCGTAGACATAAAAAATTCAGCAAGCACAGAGTTTAGCTACTCATATCTATTAAAATATACGTAGTTTGTTCATATCCACCTTGAGAGATCATTGGTAAACTTTATTGTGTTATTGTTGAGTGAATCTTTAAATCCCTCCATCATCGGAGCTTTAACATACAGATCAATTCTTGAGCCTGGTTAACTGCATGTAGCTAAACTGACGACTAACATCACTAATAAGACGTACAAACAGAAGGTGGAAGCACACAGTCTATAATTAGCATTAAAACAATTGCCGCTTGCTGAGCTGTACTGCCTGTACATTTGTTTCATTCATAACGCAAGTAAAAACTGCAACGCGTGATTAATGAATGCTTACGCTTATCAATTAAGAAACTTTTTCTAACTCAACCCATAATTATAACGTTTAACGAGACGTGTCGATTTATATAAATTAATCAAATGTTGTTATAATTAAAGAAAAGTTTTATTGATTGATCGCGGGAATAAGACGTCGTGGTGCAGGTCTCGAGCAGCGCGCACAGCAACAGTGGAGCGGCCTGAAGGTCAGCGCGCGCCTCTCTTTCTCTCGCGCCTCTCGAGGCCTTGAAGCGCGAGGGAGAACTCTGAGCCTCAGAGCTGCCCTCGCGTGATACTTCTCCCCTCGCATGTATTACTGAACAATATACAACGCATGGTGCGATAATAATGATAGATAATAAATATTGATACTAATTAAATGTATATGTAGTCATCGGATTTAGGACAAACGTTGAAGTTAAGTGAAAAGTTAATTCTTGAATGTATGCACGAAATCTTGCGCATCACGATGAAAAATTTTTATTCCTAGAGGCAAGCAAGGAAATAAAAATGTCGCTTCATGCAAAATACTGCATAAGGTTAAGCGCGTAACACACTGACTGACCTGCTGCAGAAGGCCCCTTGCTACATCGCATACAGACGAAAAATCCAATATAATGAGCCCAGTTATATTCCATATACGTTAGACAGCAATTTACGCGGCGCCAGCCTCCAATTGATGAGCCTTGCTAATTTAAAATTTTTCCTTTGATTTGCACGAATCTTTTATCATCGCGGTCATTCTGTGTTTAAGGCATCTTTGCATCTTTATTATTATTGCTGCAATATATACAAAAACTTTACTTTTTTGACTATCCAAGAGTTTTATATTGAAGAAAAAATTAGGTCTGCAGTTTCAACTACTGTGCAATTAAATCGCCCAGAATCTTTACTACCTACATGCACACCGTATATTTGGTCAAGTATCTCACACATATACGAACAGTTTATGGTTTATCGTGGGGCTGGGAAGTGGAACATTTCACCCAGAATGGCCACCGACTGTTTTGCTGTCATAAAACACGAGAAGTGTCGGCATCACCTTGAGTTTGATAAAAAGTGGTCGCGACTAAATTGAAGGCTGGACAATTTTTAAACCATTTCCGTGACTCACGAATCCGCTGCGTGAGCAACGCTCGCGAGCTACGTCCTCCAGCTGGCGAGCAAGTTCGTAGTACGGCTCAAGCTGATAACTAATTTGATTTTAGCGCCAATTACAAATGGTTTAGTTCATAATGATCAATTTCAGATGAAATGTAGGCATGTCGACATTTTCAGTGTTTATTTTTTTCACCTCTTCATTTTTATTTTCAAGGAATATGAACTAGAGTGATACGGCGACATGTATTAACACCAAAACAATGCTCATGAAACGATATATTTCTGAACTGAAGAGAAGCTTATCTGGATGTTATATGGCAGTTCTCTTACATGGCGCTTGTTTGCACGCTGTAAAGAAACACACGGCATTTGAGAGAAGTTCAGACGAGGTCGTTGAACCTGTGACCTTTATTGTACACGTACATTCGACGGTCATATATATAATAAACGTGTATTGTGAACTAAGATGTGTGTACAAGATTGCAATTGGACAGCTTCTTGCGAATGTAAAGTGTGTGGCCGCCGACTAGCTGCCACCTTTAGAGCGAATTGATTTGAAAAGGCGGATAATTATACTCGAAAGTAGAAAAAAAGTTTTAAATAAAGCCGGTTTTTGAATCGGATAGGATCAGAATCAGAATATGTACGAGAGAAACTATTCTAAATTAGGAACAAGGTACATTGATTTATGTTATTGTGTGGATGTTAATCAGCATGTGTAATGGCCCAGTTCCCATAGTCGCTAATTGGGCTGCGTTTGTCAAACTGTGATTAACTTTGTTTCAGGAAGCTGAAGCTGAGCACCGGCCGCACATTTGTCCGTCCGTCCGTTCGAATCCTAAATAAATGAACAAAGGTACGAAAATTGTTTGGTATAAAAAATACGAATTTAGCATAAAAAAACAAGGGTACGAATAAATTGACATTTTTGTCGCTTCATGACGCTGTACTAAAAATTAATCAAGCGAGTAATTACATCATTAAATCATCCAAATTTACTAGAAATTATCATCCGAGCAAGCTTTTTTGAGGATCGCACATGCATTTAATGGTAGCTATTATTTGCACGAGAGATCGCATACAATAAAACTACCGCTACGTCAGACAATGCCACGGCGAACAGAAAGATTCATGAACAAAATTCAGCGTATACGCCTAGCGTAATTGTAGCTCGTCCATTATGCAGTCAGATGTCGGAGTGCGCGTTGCTTCTTTTTTGTGTGAAGTGAGAGTTGAGTCCTACACGGCCAAGCATGTCAGGTCAACGAACTGTGCGCAGGACTTGTTGTGAACTGAGTAGGGCCCATACTTTCAAAAAAGTTAAGAGATCGTAAGTTCATCAGCCAATCATTGACGGCCTTTCAGGCAAAATCCACCAATCGTAAACAAGAAAATAGAGCGTAAATACTTACGTTCACTTAGGAAATTTTGAAAGTATGGGCCCTGGGGTCTAACAGGTCGTCGAGCTGCAGTAAATATTTATTTACAGGTTTCTTTGCATCATAAGTTTAAAAATTAAATCCTGGAGCGTCTTAGAAGTTAATTTTGTGTTGGCAGATTCTCATCTTCAAGTAGCTACAAAATCTTTCACATAGTATTTGAACGTGGCTTATCCATTAGCATCACTTTACTGTCACTTTGTATAATGTAACTCAAAATCATGACCTGAAAAAATTAGAATTAATAACAAACATTTTTGATCTGTGCGCCTGCATGATAACCGATGATTCGCTAGAACATAAAAGCAATGTTTCAAAGTTATTGAGCTCAGAAAGTTATCTTTTTTACGTATCTCCTTCCGTGCACAACCTCGTCTTGAATATTCAGTACTCATGCCTGATTTTCTAATTCGCAGTACATCATCCACATTATTTAGATTTAAGAACAATATGCAATATCTACCGATTTGGATTAACATAAGAGAAAGAACAGTGGCATTTGATTACGAATTTACTTGGGTTGTTTTTAACCATCTTTGTAGGTTATTAGTACAGCTTCTTATGCAAGAGGATCTAAGCTCCTATTAGATATTGTAGGATACTGTATATATGTGAGCCAGACTTTTGCACAAATTAGAACTCATGTTTTACCGCCATTGGATGAATGGACTAGCCTTGATTGGAAAGATTGCTCATATAAAAAATTAAAAGTTAATTTACAGATTTACAACACTTCAATCGTTGGTTAACACCAGTTGATACTAGCGTCCGAATGTCAATCAATAAATTCTGCAGCTTTTTAAAATTATATACAACTAGTGATAGTTTAACTTTAGCTTCTTGCTAGAGTGCACTGGACTAGTGCAAATATTGATTCTCAAGCACTATAACATTTAGGCGCAGAAAACACAGTTCATTCGTAACACGCTGATATAAAAAAGTGTAAATTGAAATTATAAAGCAAAATGTTTTGTTTGATCTCAACTGTGTTCAAATTTCCAGGCAAGACTCACGAGGTACACAAATAATACAGGAGATTGCCAAACATCACGCACGCTATCTTAAAAAATTCAACTCAGTACTCACTGCAGTGAGTGACAGAGAGCGCATTTTCTCGTCGACGAAAACTTGAGGTCACGGACGGACGGACGGACAGACAGACAGACGGACATGGCGAGCACAATAGGACATTTCTTCCATAAATGAGAAAATGCGCTAAAAATTCAACGCTCTCTGAGCTTATGGATACAAGGGAGCGGCCGGGATGTGAGATGTTGCAGCCTGCAGTGTGCAGCTCAAAGAAATATTCAGCAAGATAACTTCAGACATCAATTCTCTTCAAGGACATAATCGAGCCCACATTCTATTGTTTTCACGAAGGTCAAAGTTTACTTGTCGTGAAATGTGTAATTTGTATGAAAACGGGGTCAAAGCCTGCAAAAAAATCAAATTATCATTAATTTGTCGAGGAAAACCGAAAAGATTTCTGGGAAGATTGTGAAGCTCACGTTAGTGAAACTTAACACCACTTTCTGGTGATACAGTATTTAGGACACGTAGAAATATTCTACTGATAAAAAGATTCAAACCCGTATTTAGTGATACATTAATTGTCTTGCTGGCACTTCCTTTGTCCAGCAATTACTTAGTCCAGTCGCGCATTACACGACAGACGACTTCACTTCCAAAGATAATGTGGCTTGCTTGCTGGCCCACATGTTCCATCTGGCTGCTGATGTCGGTCTAGCTGAATTTCTTCTTACATTTCTAAGATAATGGCAGTCAATATAAATATAAATATTTAAAATTAATGTAGGTGATACTTATTTGTTCTTCTTACATTTATAAGATAATGGCAGTCAATATAAATATAAATATTTAAAATTATTGTAGGTGATAATTATTTGTTCTTCTATGTATTGTGTAGGCTGTATTGTGTAGGCTGTGTTGTGTAGGCTGTATTGTGCAGGCTGTATTGTGCAGGTTGTATTGTGTAGGTTGTATTGTGTAGGCTGTATTGAGTAGGCTGTATTGTAAAGGCTGTTTTGAGTAAAGTCTGTGTGGTAATGGCTGTATTATGAAGGCAATAATTATTAGGCTATATTAAATAGGCTCTATTATTCAAACGCCTTACATGGTAACAGTGTTAACTTAAAACCACGGTAAATTTTTGTTATCTGAAACGATAAGACTTACGGAAAGAGCGATGTGATAAGATGCGTTATCCGGGATGTCATGTAGCGTTGGACGTAAAAAAAAGGAGTTTGTTGCCACCAGAAAATTAGAGTGTGGATGAATAGCTCAAAAGAATGTAATATTAAAATAAATATATTGCAGTTGCTTATCCACTTATTAAGGGCGAAAATAGCGTCATCAGTGCTGCATACATGGACTAAAGCACTCGTACTAGACGCAACGTCAGCACTAAAATTTCACGCTAAGAAAAAATGCCGTTCTGCAATTAAAATTTGGATTTTAGATATATATTGGGACAGAACTTGAGACTGACCTCATCAAAAAATCATTATGCATGTACGACATTAAAAAGTTTCCTTTTGATGTTTAGGGTTTGCTTTCTTTGCAATTAATTTGATGCAAAAACCAAAGCCCTCAATTCCAGAAATAATAGAGAGGATGCGCTGAGCTCCGGTGATGTAAAGTGTAGGCAAGAATTGTTATAAATTAAACATCTCCGTACTAAAATAAATAATTATGTGAAAAGACCAAATTTTTGTATGCCGCCACAGAATTTTAACATAAGATAAAGAAATGGAGACTTCACAGTAATCACAGACGTCTGCAAATGTTTATTTCCGAACAAAATCTTCCCATAAGCACAGTATTTCACAAAGAACTACGCATTAAAACCATCCAACGACGCCATAAATCCCTTGCTGCCACCGAACTCTTTTACAGGAGTTTTTTCAAATGAAAAAAGCGAGCTGGAGTCGAAAGATTGATGTTGCGGAGGAGCTTGGCGCTGCATGGCAACAAGCAAGGCCTCGGTAACAGCGGCGCAGCGAGCAGCGTGTGCGCTCGCCGGCTGCGGCATAACGCGTGACGCTGTCATAATGGCTGCTCACGAGACCTTATCATTTCGTAAGTAATACGGCGGTGTTACTGTGTGACTTCGGAATCTATGTTCAGATTGAGACTTGATGAGCGTATTGATCTCAGACTTTATACGTTACCCATGGTTTTATGGGTAACGTATAGTATACCTTCACTTCCCTGTCAATCTCTTTAATAGGGACCTTGCCTATTTCCAGAGTAAGCGACTTTTGTTGGCATTAACTTGCATATACATCTCAATTGAAGAAACCGAGACCTTGGATAGCAAGCTGCTATCTTCAAATTTAAACCGAGTTAGGTATGGTTGAGTTAGGCCATTTGAGTATCCGACAACTGATCGCAATCAGCGAAGTAATCAGAGACAATAAATAATGAATGAAATCATCGAGTTGGATTGCTGGCAGAAAGAGCTCTTGCAACGCCACAGTAATCATCCCTCACCGCTCACCCATCTCCGGTGATACGCTCCTCTGACCTCGACCGGGATAAGTGAAATCCGCGATGAGAAATTGGTCGACTGATGGTACTTGTATTTATGTTGTAACGATTTATTAAATTTTCATTGTTTTAAGTGTGTAAAAACCATTACCACTCTTTTACTGCCGATCAACTTCCTCAGAAACTCGCGAACCAATGAAGATCCGCGAATGATTCTTTCCACTAACATTGCATGAAACCCCGCGATAGAGTGACGCCGCGTTAGCTGAAGAGCGGCATTGCGATGGATTACTGCATTTTAATTATCTTAACCTCGCTGAGGCAGCAGAACCAATCATTCATATCGGGGTTAATTCTACAGCATTTCAGTTTGATCCTCACACTAATCACCTTACGAACACCAGTGTTGTCAGTTCGTGCTAGAGTTTTAGGAGCGAACGTGCGATGTCGTTCCTCACGAATGGCGGTACGTGCCTGAGGCGCTCTGAAGCTCAGTGTCAGGTTCCCGGCGCTGCCGTCAACTTTTTATTGCCAATGCGCACCAGCTCGGTTGTATAATGTAATGCTATTCCTACCAGGTGCGGAGAACTGATCACAGTGACTCGGCAATGAAGGAAAGGGCCATGTCGCTCAAGGCTTCTTTGTGGCAGGATTTGTTTACATCGCCTGACACGCCTCCTTACGAGCTGGAGTGGGTACTGTAGGACAGCTGTAAGTCCTGTTAGAATTTGAACAAAGAATCCTATATTCATTCATATTAATTAATTTGTCGTTCACGAAGTGAAAGACATTCACGCCTGCAATTTTCACCTCTAGTTGCTCTCCGTTATTTATAAGTTTAAATTCATTCCTAAAAAGTGAAGGAAAACATAGCTTCTTCCTTCATTTTATTAAAATTATGGAGAAAGAGGTGATTATTAAATTTTAATGAATGCTCATCATAATGAATGCTCATCATCACGATCTAACCGATGAAAATGTATACGAGTATTTTACACCAGGTAATACTAACTCTTGAAGGCTTCATCTTACTCAGCAATAATGAGAACACACGCTCTTGAGCACGAGGTGCTACTCTTGTTATCTCTTCGATACTTGATAACAATGCAGGCTGACAGCAATAATCAAATTGCGAAACCCAAGCCAACCATGAACGGTATAAATACCATGCAAATTGTTCGACAAATTTTCAATGCAAAATTGATTCAATAACTTCCTCTATCATTGTCAGTCTTCGACCGTTCATGTTAGCTTTTGTGTCGGTTTTATACAGGAAAAACCTTGTAGCATGCGGCAAACAACTGATGGTAAAAGATCTAAGTGTTAAATACTCATTCTTTGTCCATTTTAGGGTTAAAAGCACTAGCTTTTAATAGATTTAAGTGGATAACTGTCACTAAATTCGTCACTAATGGCCGCAGTTGTTGGCTATTCATGTCATCTATTCCTAATTTTACCAGAGACCGCGGCTCTGTACAGAAACTGTGAGTAAATTACTTAACACTTTACGTGGCACGGCTGTTAGGGCTGCTATCATAACCACGCAATTAAGGGAGGCAGATAATGGTTACGGCAATTATAGAAACAATTCCTTATGTTGATGCATAAAGAGCTATTTTCCAGTCAGAAGTTTATTTTAAGGTCGAATGGAGTGCTTTGTTGTTAGGATATGTGACATTGTCGATATGTTGTCATCAGAAAAATCGTCGTAGAGTATCAATGCCAGCGACCGTTCTTCGGTATATATATCAACTGATGAACGATAGCCGTGCTTACTATTTATCATCAATTTATCATAATTATTAAAATATACTTTATCTCAAACTAGCCAAACATGAGTGAATGAAGTGTTGTTGAAGTGAAGTGAACAACGTTATTTTTATATTTGTTAGGGGTTGAATAAATGCATGTGAAAGTTCGCATTCAAACTATTTTTGAGTCTCAGACATGAAAAAATCTACCATTCGGGAATTCATTTCTATTTCAATGCCGTATAACTTTACATTAAGGATCTGTAGTAGTAGTTTAAGGTTTAATATAGCTCTTCAGAAAGATATCTATTTGGCGCTTGAGATTTTACGTGTCATGAAATCAAGTTTTCTGCATGGGCAAGATGCACGTGGTCACGTAACGTGAGAATTAAACATGCACGGAGAGTTCCACTCAATGAGGCAAGACATTTCTGCAGCCACTGCTATGGAATATTCCTCAGCAGCACTGCATGAGAGACCAGGGCCTATACTTTCAAAAAAAGTTAAGAGATCGTAAGTTCATCAGCCAATCAATGACAGCCTTTCAAGCAAAATCCACCAATCATAGACAAGAAAATGGAGCGTAAGTACTTACGTTCACTTAGCGAGTTTCGAAACTGGTGCTGTGCAGGGAGTCTTGCTGTGCTGAAAATGTTGTTTGTTTATGAGAGATTGTGGCAGCTATTCTTATGAATTGACTGCATGGGCTAAATTATTTACTTGTTTTTCGAAATTATTTAATCTTTGGTTGCTCATTTTTCTTGTAGGAAGATGTGCATTACGATGGCTTGTAGATTAATCTTAGCACAAGAATGATATTAAATTTTATGCTGTGATTTTCCGTACGATGCCATACGCAAAACACTCATGCTAAAAAAATTGACTGCATAAAAAGTTTGGCCGGAAAATAAAGACTTCGATTTCTGCATTCAGACAGAAATTGTGCTGAAGTGTGGCAGCGCTCGAACTGCTGAGTCATCATCATACACATACACGCGCTACAGCGCATCAAGCATCACCTCTACAGTTATCATCACACACATACACACATTACAGCGCATCAAGCATCACCTAGTGTCATCATCAGCACCACACTCACCATCTAATGATGACGCCAGCAGTGGTGTGGGACGTGCTTAGGTTTAAGACAGAAACTCTTGTAAATTCATGACCTCAAAAAATACATCGACAAGCAACGAAACTGATCGTCGATATACGAGAATAAAAGTACTGCTGGGATAGTACTCCATCTGCCATTCTGATTGACAACTAACAATCCACTATGTATTGCAAACACACAACTATGACAACAAACACACAGCTATGACAACAAACACACAACTATGACAACAAACACACAACCATGACAACAAACACACAACTATGGCAACAAACACACAACTATAACAACAAACACACAACTATGACAAAAAACACACAACTATGACAACAAACACACAGCTATGACAACAAACACACAACTATGACAACAAACACACAACTATGACAACAAACACACACCTATGACAACAAACACACAACTATGACAACAAACATACAACTAAAGCAACAAACACACAACTATGACAAAAACACACACAACTATAACAACAAACACACAACTATGACAACAAACACACAACTATGACAACAAACACGCAACTATGACAACAAACACACAACTATGACAACAAACGCTCAAGTATGACAACAAACACAAATTCGTGGTCCAGACGACAAGTATGAGATAATGGGTATACACTTATCGTCCATATTGCCAAAAAGTTATTCAGAGAAAAGTTCACTCTTCACAGTCTTCTTTGGGTGCGCAATAGTCAAAGGTGCAATAAATGTCAAAATTTTTTCAATAAACATACGCAGTAGATAATTCCTTCGATTTATGGCAACGCTGGCCTCAGTTCCATGGGAGGTAATGTATAGCTCGGATTTGAAAAGGGAAACGAAATCAGTATTCTGTAGCATCAAGCTAAGTGGAGTTGCGAAGTTGTACGTTAGGGGATCTCATTTTCTGATTTCATTTACATTTATTCTACCTTGAAAACAGTAACCAACGCTCCATAAACAATGCATAGTTTTTACAAATTTTCACATCCTATGTACTGAACTCCAAAAATGGTTAAGACACTCGCATGTTATTAGAGTTGCAGAGATGACGTACACATATCAGGACCAGCACCTTCAGGCGCCGCGTGAAGCATGGGAAGGTTTAAATCGCCTGGGGTGCCACAGGTGGCAACCGCAGGCACTGTGGCAAGAGAAGGTTTACGCCAGCTGGGGCGGCCCAGGTGGGAACCGCAGGCGCTGTGTGGCAAGGGAAGGTAAGCGCCGCTTGGGGTGGCCCAGGTGGCAGCCGTAAGCGCTGTGGCAAGGGAAGGTTTACGTCGCCTGGGGTGGCGCAGGTGGCAGCCGCTGGCACTGTGTGGCAAGGGAAGGTTTACGTCGCCTGGGGTGGCCCAGGTGGCAGCCGCTGGCACTGTGTGGCAGGGGCGTCTGGGGCGGCGCGCCGCCTGGGGCGTCTGGGGCGGCAGCTGATCAGGCGTACCTGCTGGCCGGGCGGAGCAGCGCTGCTGGAGGCGACCGCCTGAGGCGTCTGCTATTGCGCAGCAAAGCAGCGTCGTCCTGCAGGCGAATCTCAGTCAAACCACCGCGATGGTGGACACGAATATAATAGCTAAGCTTACGAAATTACGAAACTATTACTACGAAATTACGAAACTAAGCTTACGTATTACGAAACTCTGAGATTACCATGAGGATATAAAAACCTATGTTGGGATTATGGGTGTGTTCATCTTATATGGTATTAGCAATATCTCGATGTCTATTTGAGTTCTGTTTTTTTTATAGGTAGAGCAAAACGTAATTTATTATTGAATGCAGTCTGCACCCATAAATTTTTTTTCTTCTTCGGGAGTGACTGAAATCAGGTTAGGACAGTTTAACAAGAGGTTGAGAGATTCGTCATCTTTGTTAAGAAATATGCTACTCATATAATTACCAACCTGCATAAAAACATGTATTCGTAAAAGTCCCGATATTCAACGATGCTTTAGCCAACGGTCGAGGCAACGAATTTAACGAGGATAATCTGAAGGTGATATTAACATCGGTCTGCATCGTAGGGCTTCTGATTATGTACAAATTCTATTTGAAACGAGATTAGTTTCCATGCACAAGAAAGCACTGGTGTTTGATGTTGATAACAGAGTAGAGGCGTGCCATGGGAGGTGTTTCAGTCAAAGAGCGCGAGAAAAACAATGAACAAAACCACATGAAAAATAAGATCAATCTAATGGCAATCATATCTGTTGGAACAGTAACGGGAAGGTTTCCTACATCTGATACGGAGATGACAAGCGTTAGTTAGCGCTTATCTTAGAAGCACAACTCGCACCTCAACCATGCAGTGTTTATCTTGCGACCAAGAAAACCTAATCTCGTAGCTGCACTTTATCCTGTGGAGCCGGGCCAATACTTTCAAAAAAAGTTAAGAGATCGTAAGCTCATCAGCCAATCACTGACGGCCTTTCAAGCCAAATCCACCAATCATAGACAAGAAAATAGTGCGTAAGTACTTACGTTCAGTTATCTCTCGTGTCTTTTATTTTTGCCAGACAATATTTGTGTGCAGACCCAAGGTCTTCAAACCCAACCCCTGCGTGAGCGGTATTATTTTTACAATTTTTTAAGACTTTTGCCACGAAGGTGTACATTTTTGTTAAGACTTTTTGCCACCTCTGAAGTAAATTAAAGGTCGATATTTTATTACTTTTTATTCTCAATAGCCCTGTTTTTGTTTTCTGCAGCATAAAGTAAAGCTGTCTCATTAACAGCATTTTATGTCATGCATGCTATTTCCACAGCTGTTCTGTATGACTAAAGTGTTATCCGCCTTTAATCTAAAAAATTATTGATAAATTTCGGCTTCTAAAGTCTATAGTTTTGGTCAAAACTTCTCTTGAAGATTGTAAAAACCCTTAAATTTGCCATTAATATCTTTGAATATATATGTGGAAGTTACGAGCAGCATTGGAAATTATTTACAGACAATGTGAAATTTGATAGAAGGTGTAAGCTTTTGATTCATCAAATGTTTCATCATAAACTTCCACTGATTCATTATTCATTCATTAATCCCGTTAGTACATATGTGAGTAATAGAACTTCTACTTACGTAATTTCAGTAATTTTGATCTGCGCTCACTGACCTGGGCCAATACTTTCAAAAAAAGTTAAGAGATCGTAAGTTCATCAGCCAATCATTGACGGCCCTTCAAGCAAAATCCACCAATCATAGACAAGAAAATAGACCGTGAGTATTTACGTTCACTTAGCGAGTTTTGAAAGTGTGGCCCCTGAATCTTTACAGGCTTAATTATCAGCTATACATCGATCATGCTGAGAATCACACAATTTCATTATTTCATGCATTTAATTATCCTCAATTATGTATATCAGTCGATAGTTCAACTAAAGTTAACTAGTCTTGTATAACGTACAACTGAAACAAAGCCTGATTATCGTTTTAGATTTGTCACAATTTCAAGAATAACCTATGCAGTCAATACGCGATCAAAGTTAGCAAATGACTTATCTTTAAAGCTATCATTAACATCCGGTGATGGAGTGAGCAGCCTGTGGTGGAGTGAGCAGCCTGTGATGGAGTGAGCAGCCTGTGATGGAGTGAGCAGCCTGTGATAGCCTGTGATGGAGTGAACAGCCTGTGATGGAGTGAGCAGCCTGTGATGGAGTGAGCAGCCTGTGATGGAGTGAGCAGCCTGTGATCGAGTGAGCATCGCGGGACCGAGCGCACTGCCTAGAAATCGACAGAAGGAATTTTCTTCTGCTTAATTTTCTCACTAAATTACACGTGATACGAAGCGACAATATAACAAAATTAGAAGCACAAATATTGATTGATTTTTACTTTACTTGGAATTTTTGGCAGACTGTTAGTTTATTAATAATAGTGTTCCATGAGCACTATGGCAAAGAGGATCATTTCGAACGAATACGAGCATTACTATGTATTGAGCCGTACACAATTAATATGAAGGTTCAATACGTTCATGAGCGTACAAACTGTGGCCAAAAGTCAGGACCCGAAACTCGAAAAATCCGCTTCAGCGACACCAGAGCTGGCGACACAGTCTTGATGCGCGAACATGAGGCGCCCGCCACACATGATGGCTGCATGAGGCGCCCGCCACGCATGATGGCTGCATGAGGCGCCCGCCACGCATGATGGCTGCATGAGGCGCCCGCCACGCATGATGGCTGCATGAGGCGCCCGCCACGCATGATGGCTGCATGGTAACAACATCCCTTGGCTCAGCTGTCAGAATGCAGTCGTGGATTGGGTACGTCATCCTGAGAGCTATTAAAAAAAAGTCGTGAACTCTTCGGTGTCACAGAGAACATATGTTCAGCATCGTTATATCTGTACTGTTCGAGTCAATTAAATGTATATTAACTACACGACCATGCAGTGCTGCAAACTCTTTCATTTAGTGTGCCTACAACTGCGGTGAAAATAAGCACCGTTATATATTGATGGTCATTATATTAATCCAAGGCAGCTCCGAAATGTTCTTAATTTGATTTGGATAGTCAAAATAAAAGGATTAACTCTATTAACTACAGGTTTCACTTTTTTCTTGTATGCAGAAACCTTTCAACCTTTACCACTTTTGTCTGATTTATGAGAAAGAAAGGATACGTAATCCACGCGCAAAGTTTTAGATAACTGGTGTCGGTCTATCGATTTGGTTACAGATTTGCTGATTTGCCGCCGATTCAACCGGTTCTAGAAGCCAGGATTAAATAATGACTTTAATTATAGATAATTTTGGGGGAATATGCGGATTGTATGCGCTAATCAACATAACTTCTGTCTTTGAGGCCATCATAATTAATGTTCTAAGTTCTCCAAAATTACCATAAAAGCCGAACCAAGTTTCTCGTTAATTCAGAAAAATAACGACGAAATTTGGAGATGGAAAAATGAAAGTGTACATTTTTCCATTCCAAAGAAACATGCTTCCTTGGACCGGTCGAACATGAGCTCCTATTCACAGTATTATTGATATGCATCAGCGTCAGAAATTTCAGTTGTAGAGTCATGAGGCTCAAAAGAGCCCATGCCATCTTTCCTGAATAAATAAAGCCAATGTAGGATGCTGGTCGATCAATGCGTGGCAGTAATGCTTTACCATTATTTACCAGCACCGGCAGCTCCATGCCGACACCAAGTCAGTGCTTTACCAGCACCGGCAGCTCCATGCAGTGGTGCCTTACCAGCACCGGCAGCTCCATGCAGTGGTGCTTTACCAGCACCGGCAGCTCCATGCAGTGGTGCTTTACCAGCACCAGCAGCTCCATGCAGTGGTGCTTTACCAGCACCAGCAGCTCCATGCCGACACCAGAACTTGACTTGCCTCCAGCGCCGGCCGGCATTTCGAGTCTGCGTGGAGCGAGCAGCAACTCTCTCGCCATCGTCATTCTCACCATCGCCGCGAGGTCATGAAGGAGAGAGAGCTCTTGTTGCCATTTGCTTACCGGCTTCTTTGCTGTATGTGAAAAACAACAACTTCACAGCAATACCCATTGTTAATTAAAGGGGAGAAGATAGCAATACTTTTAGGTAGGTAACGTTATTGATGTATCGAGATACCTACCTACAATAAATATTGCGAATTCGCCAACATCCAAACGGGTAATCAACAAATAAGACACATTTTCCGATTGTCGAAACGTGCGCATGGAAACCAATAAATACAGGATAACCAATAAATAGGAGGTGAATGAAAAGCAGGTGAGAAAAAGTCAACGTTTCATTGAACATGCATTCAGCGACTAGATTTCTGACATTGATTTGCCGCTGCATAGTAGGTGCGTCAGGGCAGGCGTTGGCAACAGCACAAGAACATGTATGAGATACCGACACGGCTGCAATTGATTGCCTCTGAAGGGATATGTAACGTTACGATAATTGCTCCGGACTACGTATAGCATGGATGCATGAGCAGCAAATAAATAAGCAGTTTCTTTTGATAATCAAATATCATATTATCCTATTTGCCCGAATTTTACACACAGTTGTTGAGATCATCGGTGAGAACGTATCAGCGTAAATATATATGCTTTTAATAATTGGATTCATGTGACCAAGTAACGCTATATCCAACTTTTGACTAGTATCTCACATACGATTTAATTTTGTGTTTAAACTATTTAGAGATCTCTTAGCCAGCAAGCTTCCTGCCTTCTTGTCTGTAAGGCAGGAAGGCATTGATCGTGGGTACATGGCAAGACTAAGGATGTAATAAGGAGGATTTGGAGTGAAGATCTCACACTTATATTTGATAGAGAAACGCTACCGATCACGCTGTCGTGTCGTGGATGTCAGTCTAACTGTAGTACACTGAGAATGTTACATGAATGTTTCATAAACGTTTGATAAATATTTAATAAATGTTTCATTAACGTTTCATAATTTTTTATAAATGTTTCATGAATGTTCCCTCATCAGGAGACCAGCGAATCCATGCAGTGTAGCTGCAACACAAGCGTCTTATCAGCACAAATGGTGAGATGTGTGGTGTAGCTGCAACACGAGCGTCTTCCCAGCACAAATGGTGAGATGTGTGGTGTAGCTGCAACACGAGCGTCTTCCCAGCACAAATGGTGAGATGTGTGGTGTAGCTGCAACACAAGCGTCTTCCCAGCACAAATGGTGAGATGTGTGGTGTAGCTGCAACACAAGCGTCTTCCCAGCACAAATGGTGAGATGTGTGGTGTAGCTGCAACACAATTAAGCGTCTTCCCAGCACAAATGGTGAGATGTGTGGTGTAGCTGCAACACAAGCGTCTTCCCAACACAAATGGTGAGATGTGTGGTGTAGCTGCAACACAAGCGTCTTCCCAGCACAAATGGTGAGATGTGTGGTGTAGCTGCAACACAAGCGTCTTCCCAGCACAAATGGTGAGATGTGTGGTGTAGCTGC
>NW_025932756.1:121371-215661 GCF_000764305.2 Hyalella azteca
ACCCAGTACTGTACACACAGCGCTGCCCCAAACACTGCACTGCACACAGCTCACACAATACTGCCTAACAACACACTCAGCCGTGCGCAGACTGCAGGGCACACACAGCACTGCACATCACTTCAGAGCACACAATGAGATGGGAAGACATAGCAAAACTATCATCCATTCCGCACCAGGTTCAGCAACACTCATCACGCACGATTTACATTCACCATCAAAATTCACGAGCGTTTACAAGCACTATTCATCCCTGCCATCATTCAGCCTCTCCATCGAGCACCATAATTCATTGTCAGCCTCAGCAGCTCCTCTGAGGCGGGGCGAGGCAGCCCCAAGAGAACGCCACTAATGCTGTCTCTTATACACATCTAGATGTGTATAAGAGACAGTGAGAAGGGTGTATAAAATAAAATATGGGTATGAGAAGGGTGTGTAAAATAAAATATGGGTATGAGAAGAGTGTATAAAATAAAATATGGGTATGAGAAGGGTGTGTAAAATAAAATATGGGTATGAGAAGGGTGTATAGGTTCCATGCGTGGGTGCATGACTGATTTTCAAACAGCCATTGGACTCAAGTGAAGCGTAAATTCAGAGAGTATTAATTGAATATTCATCTCGAAAGGACTACGCTAGAGAAGATATTCGTGTGTGCCGAATTTCATTATACACACGTACATAGACATGACCGCGGTCTACAACACGGATAGGTTTCGTGAGCAGTTCAACCGCGGCTCGGTTAACGGATGAGAACAAACCCCGTTTCAGTATATTGAAGTTGCACACGTCTCGCTTATGCCGCCATATCCCAGATATATTGCTTATATCTGGGATTATACACTATATATAATCCCAGACTATAGACTTATATTATAGTCTATGTCTCTGTCACTAATTGTCGCACTAATAGGCTCATTTAAGCACACCGTATTCACAAGTATATTTGGTCACAAGTACAGATATTGTGCATGCTGTGTTGTGCTGGTAATCCGCACCAGATAGGAATTAGAATGGATATATCTCGGAAACTATGAAAATATACTTGCAACACGGAAAGCTCCAAACAAAAAATAGAACAACTGTTACAAAGAGAAACGATAAACATCGATGGTTACAAACTACTAACATCACCCAACAATATACAAGTATTTCTATATTACCTAACAATATACATGTATTTCTATATTACCTAACAATACACAAGTATTTCTATATTACCTGACAATATACATGTATTTCTATATTACCTAACAATATACATGTATTTCTATATTACCTAACAATATACATGTATTTCTATATTACCTAACAATATACATGTATTTCTATATTACCTAACAATATACATGTATTTCTATATTACCTAACAATATACATGTATTTCTATATTACCTAACAATATANCAAGCTGATGCAGCTCACTATCATGCGCTGCACGCTGATGCAGCTCACTATCATGCGCTGCACGCTGATGCAGCTCACTATCATGCACTGCAAGCTGATGCAGCTCACTATCATGCGCTGCAAGCTGATGCAGCTCACTATCATGCGCTGCAAGCTGATGCAGCTCACTATCACGCACTGTAAGCTGATATGCAGTTTATCAACCAAGCTTTTTCACTGCTTTCTCTTCAATAAACAAACTGTGCGTATAAAGTTGTCTAGCTTCTGACACTTATACTTTACCCACACATGTGTGACCACACATGCCTGCGCACGCTCATACAAACACACTCACACAAGCCTAAATGCACCCACCGAGAATCACATGCAACAGAACACACACAGGCGTGCCTTTGAAAGCACACACATTCACACAAGTTCACAAACTGCAACTTCTATTCAAACAGACACAAAAACAGGCATTTGCGCGCAATAAATACACAAGTAAGAAGAACGTGATGGTGAAGACGCACACAGCACACGCACACATATGCACACAGCTGTATGAGCATACATACACTCACGCCAAACGTATACCTACACATGTAGGCACACACATATATTCACAGTCTTGACACAAAAAAAATACGTGAACCTTGTACCTAAACATGGCACAACACATAACACACGTATATACAGCACAGGATCTAGTTGTTTAGTTCATCACATTCTTAGAGATTAGTGTTAATTAACATTGTTTTGGTTTATCGCTCTTATATATAGTTATGTTTCAAAAGGATCAGTTCTTTTAGCCTTGGCACGCAAGTTCGTCACAAACGGCTTACCATCAGAAACACACAAACGTATACCTACCTGTTATTGCGTCTATCACAAACATCACGCACGTAAACAGGCTCAACACACATACCTATACAAACTACACAACACAAACGTATTCGTTTAGTCTACTCCAAACATCATGCAAATAAAGAGGCACAAAACACTCACGCATGAACACATAGTCTCTCAATCACCAGGCACCCGATGCGCTCTACCAGCTCGAGGTCATGTTGCTACTGCCACAGCGGCCCCAAGCAACACCGCGTTGAGCCCCAGCTCTCTAGGTGCCCCAGACCATCTTTTTATTACTGCCACAGCGGCCCCAAGCAACACCGCGTTGAGCCCCAGCTCTCTAGGTGCCCCAGGCCATCTTTTTACTACTGCCACAGTGGCCCCAAGCAACCCCACATTGAGCCCCAGCTCTCTACGTGCCTCAAGCCATCTTATACTGCCACAGCGGCCCCAAGCAACCCCACAAGAGCCCCAGCTTCCCAAGTTCCTGCCCAACCAAGCATGTCAGTTGGTGCTGCCTCGACAGCCCCAAGCGACTCGGCGTTGAGGCCTTCACTCTGAAGGCCAATTGAAGGTTCAGGTAACATGCACCACTACGAAAAAACTTTCTACTTCAAACGGCAAAGAAAATTTGTCCTTCACTGAACAGCTTCTACTTTAATTCTATTACATGTGAACATCTGGGATTAAAGTCTATCTGTGCAGGCTTTACTTAAATACTTAAAGTTTCAAAAGTTCTATGGTGCTTGTTCATTCTTAACTGGTCATAATTTAAATTAAATTAACCTTTTCAAAGTTGAAGCGAAATTTAGATCGATATGCCATAAAATCTGATTGAATTTCGTGGATAGTATATTCCTCGGTCAGCAAAATGGCGGTTGCCTTATGGCGTATATATGTTCGTCGATCAAAAATAGAGAATTTCAAAGAATGTGATTTCACCTTCAGCTGTACAAACATTGTTCGGCAGTGTACGATGCTGATAGAGCAAACTGTACGGTGCCACACACGAGAAGGCTAAATGAAGAAATTTTGATGTCTAGATTAGCAGCTTTTGAAACGTACTTTTTATCTATAATGCACTTACTTCAACGAGCATAACTTCGTCTACGATAAGTCGATAATACAAAAGTTGAGCCTAAGTACAAAGCGAGTTTAGCCTACCACCAAGTGCTTTCACATACATTCACTGCAAGAACCTAGAGATTTATACTTTATGCTGGAATTCATCTGAATTTACAGTCTGAAATTCCGCCAAGAGTCTGTTTTAAAGACAGCTGTCCCCACAAAACCTTCAGACACAACACAAGTCGTGATGTAAGGTACCAATCAACTGTCTATTGTTTCCTCTCAATTTCATGGCATGAATATCTCCGAGACCTCGAGTTCAGGGCAACTTGTCAAATATCTTGCTATTATTGTGGATATTTATTTAGAATTGTAAACTCTCTAGTTGGAATCCTTATATCTATTTTCGATGGCCTCTGTTAATCATGATCAAAGTTGTAAATAAATGTTTTATCTAAAACGAATATTATGTAAGAATCATGAGTAAGCTTGTCGCCTTTCGGGTGTACACAAAAAACAGTGACCTGAATATTGATAGACGATCTTGAATGCGATTGACATTGCGAGTCAACATCACCAGTGTTGATTTCAAAATGAATTCAGGATTTTTAGAAACTTTAAATAGCAGGACCGTTAAGGTAGATGAAGCATATGTAAAACCAACGCCAGAGTCTCGGCAACGAGAGCTGACAGTCCCGGCAAGACAGAGACCATCCGATTATGCAGACTGTCGAGTTTCAGCTAGAAGCGTAAGAGATTGTAAGTTGATTTATTGCGGTTTTTCCAAATTAAGTTCAGTCACTAGCTATTTAGGAGTCAGTAAGAGAAAATAAATGGACTAACTTAGAAAACTGAATGCCGACCAAGCAGAAAAAATTTATTAGATTAGTATTTAATAGTCATCAAAAATTAAAACAGCGCCAGAAGTCAGGAAACTATAATTCTATTTATATTGACTAACTAAATTCACCTAAGTATTTCAACGAGGCGTTGTTCATGGTAAATGCAAGACCCAGCAGTTGAGGTGGTGGACACTCGGCTCGCAGGTCTCTGGTCGCATGGACCGGTTCGGCTGCTCCTCTACATGCTTTTTAGTCTTGACCGCTGCACTGTTTACTGACAAAAAACTCCAGTGAAAGATGTCGGGATTAGAAGATCCTGCCAGATTGTTGTATATTCGGGAACGATAATATATTCGGGAACGATATATTCAATATTCGGTAACGATATATTCAATATTCATGAATGATATATTCAATATTCGGGAACGATATATTCAATATTCGGGAACGATATATTCAATATTCGGAAACGATATATTCAATATTCGGGAACGATATATTCAATAAATGGTGCATCTGTTCTTCATTCCTTAAATATGTTAGAACTTATCCTTCGTATGATTTTGTTGGAATAATGGTCGCCCGCGTTTATTATTTGAAGAGTTTAAAATTTAATGCTGCACCTAATCACGGTAATCTCAAACATATTGTGTGCTTCAGGTGCAAATATGTTTTAATTGTGTTGCAGTTAAGCTGCAAAGCAAGTAGAGATTCTAATAGCGCGTTTGGGAGTGATAGAGCGACAGACCCTGTCACCTCAAAGTTGTACATCGGGCGCTGCTGAGGCTAAGGTTTCAACTCTTTCTCTTCTTCGCTCCTATCGCTCCGCAGGCGCTAGCCAATAGGAGCGCAGGTAGCCCGGCCGCACTCCCTCCTCTGCCAGCCACTGGCTCTTTGTCGTCTGATATTACTAAAGTTGTCTTATATACAAAAGACCGGCATTTAATAAATACTGGAATAGAAAAGATTTATTTAATAATTATTTTTGACAGTTAGTGAAATGTGTCAAGGCACTGCACCCACACAGAAAGCAGCAAAAAATGTTTTCTTTGCCTACGACTCGCTGTTGCTATGCGCCGCTGGCAACCTTCAGCTCGCCGCTCCCATGTGCAGCAGCTCTCTGGATTATTTGCTTCTTTGCAAACAGGCAGGTTCTTTGTGAGCCTTGCACTAGGAAACCTGATATTTCCCCAATGAAAAAGATGCAGAATATTTCATATAATAAAATAACAAAGCTCCCGGAATAAATGCAATCTTTCGACAATATTATGTCCTTGTCCTTTCACTGAACTTTTTGTTATCTAAATTGACTCGTGCATTGCAGGGAGTGCCGCACAAACTGCATCGCTTCTCGCTTTGCCTCTTTACTGCATTCGTACCTCATAACCCCTGGGCAGTTCTATCACTGAAATATTCATTCCGGTAAAAATAATAAATCTGTTTACTTTTCCACTCTCAGGTCAAGATGGCTGTTCTACAGAACAAAAAATCTGCAGCAAAACTTGGCAATTTGGAATTCAAATTCTATTCAAGGTTCAAGTCCAGTTCTTAAGTAACTTTCCACTCAGACGTTCCCAGGTTCAACCGTCCACTTCCACATTATTTGATACACTTCCACTTCGAGTCCACTTCCACATACAACTCGAAATTTTGAGATTTGCGAATGGAGGGCCGTCGTCCAATTATAGTAATAATAAAAAAATCAAACTATTAATTCTGTTATCTAATTATTGGTATGTTTTGGCTGCAAAAACTTTGTAGCTCAATGAAATTTGAGGTGTTGAGGAGGGACTCAATTTAATTATATTTCATTCACCTCTCATATCGTAACTATTCAAACAGAAGAGATCACTAGAGGTATTTTTTCCAATTAACTGCATAATTACGCGCGAAAGTGTCAACCCTTGCCTGACAAGTGACCACTCATGACGTATGATAAATAATCCGCCCAATACAGCGTTACCCGTACCCGTGTTTGTGATCGGGGCTACGTTGTCATACTTCTTTTACTCTCCTATAGAACCTATACCATCTGTCAATCGTGGAGGCATTCTGGAATTGAGAAAAACATTTATGAATTAGCATTTCTCCTGATTGCAAACACGAATTTTTTTCCTAGAAAATATTTATATACCTTTAAGTCAATAGTTATCAACAGAGGGTAAATTTGTAGGGAGGAATGTTAGGCTGAACGTTTTACTCCCTCCTTGTAAATCAACGATGATAACAATCAAGACATAAGTAACACGCTTTTTATGGCGTCTTCAATTACGTTAACAAGGTGAACAAGTTCGTGTACCAGTGCTATGAGTGATGCCCTGATATATTATTATTGCATTACGTTACAGTTTGATGGCTGTTTTTCATATTTTTGTATTGCATTATACACGATATTTAATATTTTGAGCCGAGTGACCCTGAATGACAAGTCCCGCATGAACCACATGCGAGCAAATTTTGTAAGATTATAAACGTAAAAAAATATTTATAATAAAATTTTCACACTCATTGGTTCGGCCACTCAAAATTGCCTTTTTACTTACTTTTTTATGTCCGATGTTTCATGTCCGTCTATCGATGTATTTGTCTAAAAGAGAAAACAAACGTTGAGCCTAAGCACACAGCGAGTTTAGCCTACCTGTATATTGTATGGGGTCGTAGGTAGCTGCATGTGGGCAGAATCTTGTCGAAGTTGACAAATTTTGAGAGAGTCGAAGCGGCCACTGTTTCGACGACGACCACACCACATCAACATCTCATAGAACGGCACTAAACAATAACCAATGCATCGAAAGAAGCATGAACGAACAACTCAAAATAAACAAGGTAGAACACATCCAAACAAACTAGGAACGACACATCAACTCGACGAGCAGAAGATGCAGGAGATGCTCAGCTAAAGCACTCCAGTGTCTTGAGAAATTAGTCTGTTGGTGGGAAGTTCAATAATTATCGTAAATCCTGAATTCACGTTTGTGATCGACGGGATTAACTGAGCAACGATGGTCATTATTTATGCACACTTTTCAACTACTATATTTTGAATGCCTTGCAAGAGCTACTATTTAGATAAATTTTCTTCTTTTTTTTCAGCCTGAGTCCAATAGCATCATGGACGCTAAGTTCATCAACGGGAAAAAAAGTTACGGTCTTCGTGAAATTTATTCCTGTGAACGCCTCGTCGCAGGTAAATCCCTGTATTTGAAATAAGACATGTTCAAGGCCTAGAGAATATTTTGATTTCATGTTTAGCTACGAACAGTGAAAGTAAATTTAACTTCATCGAGAAATATATATGTATTCCTATAGTACTTAATTTGTTCGTTATCGCTCATAAATTGAACAAATATTTAGTTTATTGCAAATGTCTCGTTCTCCCTTCAAAGATTTTCCACTTGATTTGTTAACAATGACGAAGCATCTTATCACCAAGCCATATGCAAATTTTAGAGCAGTACATTTGAACAGCCTTCGCCTCCTTAATTTTATCATCTAACATTTTAACAGATCCATTAGGCACGTCAGGAACCCGTTCTAAAAGCCTTGTACCATGCATTTGGTTAACACATTTAAGGTATGAGGAATTAAAGGAATTAAATTCTCCATGATACCATGAATGCTGACGTCACAAGTCCTCTAGCCCCGGCGCCGGGCGGCAATAATGAGCCAAGGTACAAGTTTTTTTACCTACTCCTGCAGACCACAATTCAGATAAGCGTCTATCCGATAACTACACACCAATTCTGTTTTGTAGCTACTCAGTTTCTCTCCGAGGTAGAATCTACCCTTAAATTGTTCGAGATTGAGACGATACACTCCCACTAACCTTGCCTTTATGTTGAGCAGGCAAATTGAGGGCATCTATATAGTGTAAGTAAACAATTTAATTTGAAGCAATTATACGCTTTGTTTCGAATTGAGCCGAACCTATATGCCAGTTTCCTGGGTGAAGTGTATTTTTTATTGTGATCGTTAAATGTTATGTTTTCTTCAAATATTTTACGGTGCAAAGAGAAAAAAATTCTTCAGATTATTTGCTATTTATGTGCACGGTGATAGAATTGATGAAGCTACAGGCGCTGCTGTCCCAGACAGGCGAGCGTGTGTTGAATACCATGTGCCAGAGAGGGTGAAATACCCCCGGCGCGATAGGGGAACTCCGGTGCTTGGTAAATGATGGTAATATTATAACGAGTAGATCAAGGTCTGGCGGCTTGAATGTTATGTTTACCATCATTGCAGTTCGTATACCATTCAAAGTCTCCTCAGTTTTTTTGTGCATAACGTCTAGCTATTCAATGCGCAAATGCTTTTCATTGGCATGAAATGCATGGCAATACTCTTTTTTTTTGGATTTCAAATATTTCATTTCTTATTAATTGGTAGTCTTAATAGATTAATGTCACAAACTAATTCCATACGATTCGAAATGAAGTTTAGCGGGCACAATACAAGTATCATTAAAGAGTTTCCATACTTAACCAAGATAAAAATTTAAACACGATATGCCTTATTAAGCGTGGCTTATGATAGTGAGCCCAAATTGAGGAAGCATGCCTGACTTACGACGTTCTGGGGGAGCGAACTTCTGCGGAAACGAACTGTCGTATTGTCTACTTCCTGTCAGTGCTTGGTGCTAGAGCTGCGATGAAGGTACTGTAGTGTAGCTCGAGCTACAATAGAGGTACATGTCCTGTAGCTCGAGCTACAATAGAGGCAAGACAGAATTAATTAACTGTGATTCTACCAGAGAATCACAACTGTACGTCATGAGAGAGTTAGTTCAGATACATTGCTAAAGAAACTCGCCTTTAACGACTATTGCAAATGTTCACGTCATTACATTGATAGGGCAAATTATTTCCATTTACGCTACTGTTGAATAACCTATTTTCAACGCATCAGCGTCCGTTGTGACCGCAGCTCAATCAGGTCAGGGACATGGCTTGATAATTAAATGAGTACAATAGTTAAATAATGAGCGTGACACTTCGTACCCTGTACGCAGTGTATTGATCTGCTGCCTTGTAGTACAGGCCGGAGTGCTGCCTAGCAACGGTGGCCGCAAGCTAGGCCGCTTCTTCCGGTTAGGTTGAGATACCCGAGCAAAAGATCGATGAAACATCGATATTTCGATATGAATAAGGCAGACTGTGTGTAATGAAACAGTTGTAATTGCTTAGTTATTCGAATAAAATGAAGATTAAATCCTGCAATAGTGTGAAATATTTCAAAGTGTTTAAACTGATCCCCGAGCCAAATTTGTAAGCTTGTAAGGTAGCCATATATGCTGCTATGCGCTGTCGATGTTGGACAGACGCTTCGTCAATGTCAGCGACGGAGAGACAGGCGCGCTGGCGGTTAATGAATCGGATTTAGTTAGCCCCATTTCCCATCCCCCATAACACATTACGAAAAATGGGATATGGGGAAAGTAAACGGTCGAAATGATTTATTTTACATCTAAAAGATTATTTGAAACAAATGCTGTTTCTAACCAGACTTGCTGCACAATAACGACCGAGATCGAAGCGTTTATTGTTTTACGTAGCTTCTTGGCTCGGCAGCTCATTTCTCGAACTACTCGTTTCCATTAAAATTTTTGGAAATAAACATATTTTATTTCATATTCCCTTTTCCTTTGGTGAAGGGTTTGAACAAACTCTTATTTATGACGTATTGTTTCCGTGAATATACGTTACTAAATGCAAAATGTCAGTACCTAACTACCAAGCAAGATTACATTAATTTCGTTGCTAGCAGCAGCGCTGTGCCGGTCCCAATATAAACTCTACATGGTACAAAAAGAAATAATCTCAAAGAAGAACCCACAGATTTCTGACATTACCGAGCAATGTCACTTCAAGAGCATAACTCCAGCGAGCTGACATGACTTTAGCCTGACCTTCTCATCACTGCCACCAGCAGGGGCGTGTCTTGCTGCCGTCCGGACACTTTGCTGTGTAACTTGCAGGGATTTATGCTGGCAATAGTGAACTAACTACACTTTACGGAACTCAAGGAACATGCAGAGTTTGCTACAGGCAGTAGTGAAGTAACAACACTTTACGGCATTCAAGAAACCTGCAGAGTTGGCTTTGGGCAGTAGTGAAGTAACAACACTTTACGGCATTTAAGAAACCTGCAGAGTTGGCTACAGGTAGTAGTGAAGTAACAACACTTTACGGCATTAAAGAAACATGCAGAGTTTGCTCGGGGCAGTAGTGAAGTAACAACACTTTACGTCATTCTAGAAACATGCAGAGTTTGCTTTTGGCAGTAGTGAAGTAACAACACTTTACGGCATTTTAGAAATCTGCAGAGTTTGCTTTTGGCAGTAGTGAAGTAACAACACTTTACGGCATTTTAGAAATCTGCAGAGTTTGTTCTGGGCAGTAGTGAAGTAACAACACTTTACGGCATTTTAGAAATCTGCAGAGTTTGCTCTGCGCAGTAGTGAAGTAACGACACTTTACGGCATTTAAGAAACATGCAGAGTTTACTATAGGCAGAAGTGAACTATCCACACTTTACGGCACTCAAGAAACCTGTAGAGTTTGCTCTGGACAGGAAAAATTTTTCTGTATTTTGCATCTCTGCTGAACTTTCATAAATTAGCGGTAGTTGAACAGACATGTTTTCTGCACATAAAATAAAACTTTAAAAATTTACGGCAGTTCATGAACACATTTGGTCCCGTAACATGAAACTTTCACAAGTGTTCGGCAGAGCAGAAGCCTGCATTGTTAGGTAAAATAAAACTTTCAAACGTGTACTACTGCAGTATATGAAACTTATTTCCCGGTTAACTCAAAATTGTTATAAGTTTGCGGCAGTGTATTAACTTGCTTTCTCAGGCAATATAAGCTTTAAAGTGTGTTTGACAGTACAAGAACCTGCTATCTCAGGCGACACAATACAATAGAGGTACATGTACTGTAGCTAGAGCTACAATAGAGGCACATGTACTGTAGCTAGAGCTACAATAGAGGTACATGTACTGTAGCTAGAGCTACAATAGAGGTACATGTACTGTAGCTCGAGCTACAATAGTGGTACATATACTGTAGCTCGAGCTACACGATAGAGGCACATGTACTGTAGCTCGAGCTACAATAGAAAAAAGTATTCGGCACTCCTTGAACCTGCTTCCTACAGCTGACAGAATCCTTTCATAGTCAACGGAGCTGGACAAACCAGCAACTGCACAGACCGCGGCGTCCAAAGTCCAAGGAGCGTTGGACGGACCTCACTCCACTGGCGTGTTTGTTGCAAGTGTGCATCACTTCACTGACGTGTTTGTTGCAAGTGTGCATCACTTCACTGGCGTGTTTGTTGCACGTGTGCATCGCTTCACTGGCGTGTTTGTTGCAAGTGTGCATCGCTTCACTGGCGTGTTTGTTGCAAATGTGCACCGCTCCGCTAACATTCGTTGCTTGTAAGCAATTTTGAGTTTTATTCGTCGCTTCTCAGCCACTATGCAAGAAGAAATTTTTTTTATAATTGTGTTCGCTGAAACAAAAGCTATTTCAGTTTTCCTTCATCTTTTCATATCGGATTCTTCACGATGCAACATTAACTCAGCCCACTTAGATATTCTTATGTCAAAACGTGCAGATTAATGAATCTAAATCTTTTTTTTTAACGTCACCTCAGCATGTGAAACATAATTAATTCTATCCTGTTCTTATATTCAGATACACCACACATGCATGCTCGTACAAATTTACATACGCAAATTTTTATACATATTCAGATATTTGCTGCGATTTCCATAAGTAGTTCCTTTTTATCCTACACGTACATGTTGGTTAATGCATGGTATATTATATACCTTTCGTTTCTAGGGCACAAATAACTTTGCGTTAGACTATGGTTGTGTAGACTATACGTTCAGGGTAGGTATATTGAGATCTCAAAGGGATTCGTCGCAATGACTATAAATAATGAATATGGTATGTGTAAAAAAATATATAAATAATAAATACTTTATCACCCAACAACTTACATAGTCATTTTCTCACACACGTAGGTGTAAGAAAATAATTTTAGATCGTCTGCAAAATCAAAATGTACGGTTGGCTGAAACAAAATGCTTTGGCTGAAAAAAAAAACAGCGTTGGCTAGAACAAAATGTCCTTGACTGTCTGATGGAGCTCTATTGTTGGCACCAATGTAGGTGTCTACGAACGGAATAAGCCGTTATCTTGTTTTTGATTAGTGAGTAAACCAGCTTCAGATTTTCCATACGTGTGACGTTGAGGACTTATATAGCATTTTTATATTTTTTATATTTCCAAGGAAGGCAGCGAATATTTAATTCGATTGTATCTATAGGTACAAATATAGTGATCGTGAATAAGCTTCTGAAGTCATGCGTCTGAATTTGGAATCAATGACCAACGCTTCACATGAAAAAACAACTTCACAAGTTATGATGAACCATGACACTCTATGTAAACGCTAGCACACATGTCCGTCCAGTTCATTGGTGAAAATAGCTATGCTCTATACTCTATAGACTTTACGATAAAGAAATATTGCGCACGACATTTCTTCCATGAATCATGTGATCATGCATAGGTGTTTAAAGTTTGTTTAATAGTATTTTTGACGAACGAAATCCTTCCACGTATAATGTCAAGGAATATATTTGAAATATATCACTCAAACAATCATCTTTTCATATAGAACGATAAATTGGGAAGGTTAACTTCTGAGGCTGAATTTGAAGGAGCATGTAAAAACTTAGCACCTGCTTCAGCTCGGAATTCATATCAAGCCTCGTACGTCACATGAATTACAGTCATACAAAACATTCATACACCGAATTACCATCTTCATTTGAGCAATTTAACGCTCACGTGTAACCGAATGACATCAGGCACATGAGTAAAAGATCGGGGCCAGTGGAGACGAATCTTTCTAGCCCTTAATTATGACAGCTATTTTTATATGGTATATAAAACATGTCTCAATTTTCTAAACGATTATTTCACTGCGATCAATCGAGAAAGACGACGAGACATTCACTTCACCAAACAGCGTATTTTGGTGTTGCGCATGATCAGCACGTTTGATATTTTAATGGTTTTTAATTGAAATTTATTTTATTATTTTTTGCTTATGATAAAGAGCCCGGACCAAGCATTGAGGAAATATAGTTTTACCATCTTCAAAGTTTTTGCTATAATAGCTTAACTCTTTTTTTATGTGTGATGAATGTGAAAACTGAGGTATTGAGGTCACTGACTTGGGAACACTTGTGGATGTGTCACTCGGTAAGCATGATGATGCCTTCCGTGATTCATATGAATGAACACTTGTATTCCAAAATCGAGTCTACATTTCCTGGTAACATGCAAAACCATTTCTCAGAACTTAGTTTTGGACAAATGTTACTTTAATTTTGTCCTTGTTCAACAGGAATTTGAATTCAAGGGAAGCGCTAAGAAAATTATTCATATTCTCATCGAAAAAGTCTCGGAGAAAAGCTCCAATATAAATTTAAAAATATAGAGAATAATACTTGGCGATTCCTTTGCTTCAAATTATACTTGGTAAACTTTGAATTTTAGAAGACTAATGATATAGCTACATATTTATTTATTTGTTTGTTTCAGTTTTACCTAAGTTATGTCAAATTCACCCATGAATATCTTCAAATGAGAACGAATGCAATATTGCATATTTGTTCATGGTAAGCAATGTTATTTCATGCTAGGCATGACAATCTTCCAACTTTCCTTGTTGAATGTAGATTAGAATTGATTTTACTCAAGTCCCGTGTAAAGAAATTCTCTGAATGAAGGCTATCAATCCTTGGCAAAATATTTAGAGCTAGAAACACTTAAAGATCTAAAAACTCTATCGCCATTGAACCCAATTACTGTTTACTTAAATAATTTCATCCAGCTAAAGAGTAAAGAGGAGTTCACGAACGTCGCATTGTTTAGCTGGCATCCCTGCTGAATATACCGCGTACGCGACATCGACTCGACCCGTCTTGTGTACATAATTTACGGATACGTACCATCTTGCCACTGTCACCGTATAGCATTAAATTATTCCTCCACTTTTGAAGCTCGTGATATGCTGGCCAATTTGCCTATTCAAACTCGAGCATATATAAACGCATGATGCAAAGATCACATCAAATATTTGAGACAATTTTTAGCTGGAAATTTCCAGCTTGAGAAGAAACTGATAAGATCGAATATTTCAAATTATTCTCCGAAGATAAGAAAAATCAATTACCTTATTCCGTTATTCGCTGCCATGCACACTACCCAGTGAGAACACATTCAAGTAACCATGCATGAAGCATAGATGCGTGAGATTATAAACATACAATGCTTGTTTTTAGAGTAAGTAGCGTTTTTAAATTACGCCGCTGCTGCGTACATGTGCGCCGTGTAGCCACATTTGTTGGGAAGCCACAGACGACATTACGGAACCATCATCTACTACATCTGTTTATGATGTTTTTTTAATGCCTCCAATTACTGTGAAACCCGCCGAATGCGAAGTGCTTGTGTTTCCCTATGTTCAAAGCTTCAAATCAGTTGACATTCATCAACAATTAGTGAAGTGTGTGATGAAAAAATTGAGTGATTACTAAATGAAGCGGAAATGAGTTTGGGACTTTTGAGATGGCCGCGCAAACATTCATGATGAGGAACAGAGGAAGAGACCCTGTGCATTTAGTGATGATCTGATTAAAAAAAAAGAGGACTGAAAAGTGAAAAATAACAGACGGTTCAGGATTTCATCTTTAGTTGAAAAGTTTCCTGCTGTTTCAAGAAGTATTCTTAACGAAATTACCTATAATCAGGTGGCAAGCTTCTTTGACGATGGCATACAAAAGCTGGTCCCAATATATGATAAATGCGTCAATATTAATGTTAATAATGTATAAAGTAGATCAAAGTATAGCCTTTTAAGTGACTTAACTATTTTTTTAAATATATTTTTATGCCGAAGTGCTACTTACTTTAAAAACATGTCTCGTAAAAATGGGACACACAACACGATGCCATGGCACTTTAATAACTGGCCTTGCGTAAGTGATGTCTCTCGTCAACGACGTCCGAGTTAGCTCGATCCTGCACATATAAACGATTTGATACCAGTTAGAAGTATATTGTATTGGGTTTACAGGACACCTAAGAAATACAATAGTTGTAAAATTTTACTAAAATGTTTTTGTCAACTGTGTGAATAAGATCCGTCGTTCCTGCATGTTGTTGGGCGGCGGCGACGACGGTCTTTTTTCCGGAAAAATTCCGTGATTTAGTTTTTTTAGTTGCGTTGGCCGGCTAAAATTAATGATAGGAATACTTCCAAGTTGAATTTTAAAAACTACAAAAAATTGAATTTTTATGCCGGAACCTACAAATATATTAGTATATATTGAGTTATAGGCCATTTTTGGCCTTTTTTGTTGCCTGACTTGGCCGGTTTTTACGCGATCTGGCAACAATGTGACCAGTACCTACTCAATCAAAACCTTGCTTCACAAAATCTTGATCACGTATTTAAGTGTAAAGAGTCAAAATTTATTAATTGTTCCATAATTTAATGATTAAGTTCGTTCATTTGTGCAGTAGAATTTGCTTCTTCAAACGAAGTCTTCAATCGAAGTTGTAGCCCCCGAGCTCGCCACGCGGGGCGCCGTATCGGTGCGTTCTGCCAACGTTCTCGATTAATGGACTGTATATACGGGCACATCTGCGCAACGTTGCGTGGGAATAAATGATTTTCAAAGTTATACACTTATACTATGTCTTCGGCGTGGGTGAAGAAGGAAATGCTTGTGAAGAACATTTGAGGGCAGCGAGAACTCCGGCCTCCTGCCAACAATCTCCGCGTGACCTCGTACAAAGCACTCGTGGTGTCGCCAGAACTTTGGGTTTATGTTTTATATTTGGTCGAGCCTGATCGTCAAATCCTGAATATCTAATTTATTACTGATACTTTCGTCGATTTGGTTAATATTGAACAATTTAAAGGTGTAAAAGGCACATGCAATGTGTAAATTTATCTCGCTTTTCTGTATGGGTCGCAATAGCACAATCCAACTTCATAGCTGCCACCAGCAACTGATTTATAGTCTAATATATCGAGATGATATAGTAGTAACTATGAAGAGAACAGCGAGCGCAATGTTACACTTCTAACTTTACATTGCTTTTAAATTTCAGTAAGTTTTTTAAAAACATAAGAATAAGTTTCTGCTTTTATAAATTATGCCTCCCTTTTACAAATTATATTAATTCTTTTTTTCCTGGGAGAATATTTTCACCATGTTTTCATAAGTAGCGGAATTATGTACCGGAAATCTAACAACTAGCGCTATTTATTCATCATTCTGTTCATGGGAGACGTGATCATTCTATTCCATAAGTTTAATAAGAAATTGAAATCCCCAAGCGCACCTTCAAGTTGTTTATTTAATATTCCTTATTCAATAATAACATTTTTATTTTTTCACCATAATATCATCACTCTACTACAATTATTTCAATTTCGTAGCGATCCAACAATTTCTACATTTCTAGTCGATTGGAAATGCTGTGAGCGCTCTTTGTACTCGAGTTTTTCTTTGCAAATAAATTATGCCGCGCTATCGTGGGCTTTTTTATTCGTGGCTCTATGCCAAGAAGGCTCTCATTCTGAGAAACCCTTAGCAGATGGCGAGGAGAATAACTGTAGATCTTTTGCTGTTCATCTCGTAATGAGTTGGATCCCTGCCACCGCTTTGACGTCAACCGCAGTAGCTCCTACCCAGTGAAAATTTACAGACGCGGCAGCTTCTGATTTGGATTACCAGAAGCTGGGGCGACTCTAAATTTTGTTAGGGTATGGACACGCCGACACGCCAGTTGCCGAGATGTGTTTGTTGGCCATCGGGTACGTATCAATTTAGATGAAGTGCAGTACAAATGAAAATTATTTCAAAATCACTTAAATTTTGTTTATAACGTAACTAAAATATGCTAGACTTCAAAAAATCAATCAACAATGCGTGTCACATGTTAAACAGAAGCAAATAAGAACTCATTATTATTAAACAAAGATGAACTCAAAGTTATCAATAGAATGAGATGTGTTATCTCAGAGGACAAGGAGGAGCTAAGAAATCCCTCAGACTTAATTGTAGTGATTATTCATTAAAAATATTGCACATTTTGTGAAATCAGACGGAAAGTAAAGACTATAATGAAGGAAAACGTTCGCATATTTATAGAAGTAATTTAAACTTCATCTCAGTATAAATGAATTAACATAAGATGTTCCAAAATCAATAATAATTATTTATAATGCAAATAAAACATACTTTAAATGAAAAAAATCAATCAATAATATTTTCCAAGTACTATTCAGATAAAATGAAAACTTCTCAGATAATAACGGGGCTCTAAAAGATTTCTCAGATTTTGCAGGATATTGAAATTTGCACGAAATTAGTTGCAAGCGAAAATTTTCCATGGTTGAACTAGTATATAGTATATATAGTTCAACAATGCGAATTTCAATTCTATATGAATTTTAGCAGTCTTTCTTTCAGTCAATCAAACCAAAAACTTTCCGCTGTTAAAAATTGTATATGGCGTTCGCCCACAAAGTAGTGGTAGTAGAATGGTTTGTTAGCGCTTTAGCTATCATGCTATATGTTGCACCTGAAATTAAAAATTAACGTCGCCACCAATTTAAGGTGCCAGGTACGGTCTCAATTATTGAAAAACTCTCAGATTATTCATCAGTCACCCACAAGAGACGGGAGGGCTCAAGTGTCCAGCCCGCTGAAGCTGGCTCGGAATAATATGCGTTTAAAAATTACTTTTTAAAGACAACACTTCTGAACAATCTAGTGTCTTGGATGTTACACATGTACAATGAATTTCTAATTTTATTTTCAAATATTAAAAAAAATTATTTTTCAAAATTTTTTTATGATATCAAAATTTTGTAAATTTTCAAAATTATTTATTCTGTCAATTGATTCATGCATTGTCTCTGACTTTGCAATCGTGCAAAATTTCAGATCAATTGGACATTTCAAATTGTGTCATATATGGATTATAAGATTTGTAGCAGACGAAATTATTTTTTTATTTTTTTATTAATGAAAAAAATTTTTTTTTTGTTTATAAAATTATTTATTCTGTCAATTGAATCATGCAATGTCTCCAACTTCACGCAAGTGTGCCAAATTTCAGATCGATTGGACAGGTAGAAGTGTGTTAAATATCGATTATAAGATTTGTAGCAGACAGACAGACAGACAAACAAACAAGAAGTGAAGTTAAAGAAAAGTCTTGTAAGAAAGTTACTGAGCTTATTACTACAATCTTAAACTGAACACAAACGATTTCTTCTAGTTAACGCGATCAAACGAGAGGAGATTTAAATATATTATACCCTAGAATAAATAAAAAATTACTGGGCATATTACTATAGTCTTCAACTGAACACACGCAATTTCTGCTTGTGAACACTATCAAACGATAGAGACTTAAATATATTCTACCTTAGAATATAAAAAAGTTACTGAGCTTATTACTATAATCTTAAACTGATCATAAGCGATATTTTCTAGTTAATGCGATCACACGATAGGAGACTTAAATATATTATTCCCTTGAATAAATTAAAAATTACCGGGCATATTATTATATTCTTTAACTGAACACAAGCAATTTCTGCTTGTGAACATGATCAAACGATAGGAGACTTAAATATATGCTACCTTACAATATAAAAATGTTACTGAGCTTATTACTATAATCTTAAACTGAAAACAAGCGATATTTTCTAGTTAACGCGATCAAACGATAGGAGACTTAAATATATTATATACCCTAGAATAAATAAAAAATTACTGGGCATATTACTATAGTCTTCAACTGAACACAAGCAATTTCTGCTTATGAACACGATCAAACGATAGGAGACTCATATATATTGTATTTTAGAATCTAAGAAAAAGTTACTGAGCTTATTACTATAATCTTTAACTGAACACAAGCGATATCTTCTAGTTAACGCGATCAATCGATAGCTGACTTAAATATAATATACCCTGGAACAACTTAAAAGTTACTGGGCACATTACTAAAGTCTTGAACTGAACACAAGCAATTTCTGCTTGTGAACACGATCAAAAGATAGGAGACTTAAATATATTATACCTTATAATTTAGAAAAGTTACTGGGCTTATTACTATAATATTTAACTGAACACAAGCGATACCTTCTACTTAACGCGATCAAACGATAGGAGACTTAATTATATTATACCCTAGAATTAATAAAAAATTACCGGGCATATTACTATAGTCTTGAACTAAACACAAGCAATTTCTGCTTTTGAAAACGATCAAACGATAGCAGACTTGAATATAATATTCCTTAGAATATAAAATAATATGCGTTGAAAGTTACTCTTTAAAGACAACACTTCTGAACAATCCAATGTCTTGGATGTTACACATGTACAATGAATTTCTAATTTTATTTTCAAACATTGAAAAAAAAAAATTATTTTTCAAAATTTTTTTATGATATCAAAATTTTGGAAATTTTCAAAATTATTTATTCTGTCAATTGATTCATGCATTGGCTCTGACTTTATGCAGTTGTGCAAAATTTCAGGTCAATTGGACAGGTCAAATTGTGTCATATATGGATTATAAGATTCGTAGCAGAGGAAATTATTTTTTTTAATAATAAAAAAAAATCTTAATTTATAAAATTATTTATTCTGTAAATTGATTCATGCATTGTCTCCAACTTTACGCAAGTGTGCAAAATTTCAGATCGATTGGACAGGTAGAAGTGTGTTAAATATCGATTATAAGATTTGTAGCAGACAGACAGACAGACAGACAGATAGACAGACAAACAAACAAGAAGTGAAGTTAAAGAGAAGTTTTGTAATAATAATATGCGTTTAAAAATTACTTTTTAATGACAACACTTCTGAACAATCCAGTATCTTGGATGTTACACATGTACAATGAACTTCTAATTTTATTTTCAAATATTAAAAAAAAATATTTTTAAGATATCAAAATTTTGTAAATTTTCAAAATTATGTATTCTGTCAATTGATTCATGCATTATCTCTGACTTTATGCAATTGCGCAAAATTTTAGATCAATTGGACAGGTCAAATTGTGTCTAGATCTGTGGCAGACGAAATTATTTTCATTTTTTTTATAATGACCAAAAAAATATTTTAATATATAAAATTATCTATTCTGTTAATTTATTCATGCATTGTCTTCAACTTTACGCACGTGTGCCAAATTTCAGATCGATTGGAGAGGTAGAAGTGTGTTAAATATCGATTATAAGATTTGTAGCAGACAGACAGACAGACAAACAAGCAAGAAATGAAGTTAAAGAGAAGTTTTGTAATAAAAAGGAGCGTTAGTATCTCACTGAGACGAAGTGACTAAAACATTCGAACAAGCGGCTGCTTACATGGGACGTCGGCTGCCCGCATGAGAAGACAGAGAAAATAAATATAAGTTATCCTATGTATTTACCTACATAATAAGTTAACCCCACAACTGTGACCCACAGTCAGACACCGCGAGCTCTATGGTGCGAAGGCGGCGGCGCTAAGGAACAACGCCCCAAGGAATGTGAGATACCATAGGATTTCTGAGGAGCACAGATACACGTCAGTAGTCCTCTCTGAAGAGACTTGCCTCCAGATGCAATGGACGAGTCCATTTGACCGATAAATAGTGATAGTTAGTACTGGTCTGTGATATAGTGGCTGCCACAACTGACTCCGAGTGAAAACACCTTTAGGTCCTCTTTTAACCCCATAAAAATGTTGACAGCATAACATCTAAAAACTATTGCTACCGCTGTCATTTCCCACCCACCTGGACCCAGCGGCCCATCACTAAAGAAAAAAAAAAACACTTTCCTAACGAGGAGACATTTTACCGCATTAATTATGACAATATACCACAACCATGGTTGAACCATGGTTCAACCATGCTCCACAACTGCTGCAAATTTTCGGCTAATATATACTGTTTATTTATTTGCTCCCTTGGCAGGGTGGCCCAGTGGTTAAAGTTCAGAGTAGCAAGATTGGAGCAGAGAGGCGCGGGTTCGATCCCAGCTCTGTGCGCCAGTTTCTGGTCAGAATCGGCAAGGAGGCCGGGCGGTTAAGCAAAGCAGAATTGTAGCAGGGAGTTGCGCGTTCGAGACCGCAACAAGCTATGAATATTCTGCGATGATATGAATCGGCGACAGGCCTACGGCCTAATAAACGCTGAAACCGATATATTATTATTTGGATGCGGCTTGTGCCTGGTATCATTGTACGGGCCTTCCAAGTTGTGCACGATCGCAAAAAATTTTGAAACACTGCATTGTCTAGATAAAATAAATATTTTCCATTATAGATTTTCATATCTGTCAAATATACTTAAATCGTCATTAAATAAAAACTGAAATCGGCAATAATAAAAACAACCAACATAACATAATATGCTTCAAAAAAATAAGTACGAACCAGTCATGTTTAAAAATGCAACACCCCGCTTATATTTATGAATCGAATGATCATGAATTTCTCTGAGATTCGTTCCCTTCAATAATATCAGATCTTATTGTTTTTTTTATTTGTTGACACGCAACATCTGATGGCTATAAATAGTCATGAGCCATCAGTTCTTGTCAATTTATTGAAATGTGTGACTTTAGAGAAATTTTAGTCAAGCAGGACGTCTTTATTAAAATTTTGAGGGCTGATCAGTAACATGAGTTGAAGCAAACATATTAAGCGAAAGAACAGGGCTTCGCTGCACACTTGTACGCCAACTTTGGGCTTCTGATGGTTTATTTTTTACATTGAGGGACCATTGCTCGCAGAAAATGTTTTTTGGGCAATCATTTGATATAAGTGAATCTTTGGTTTTTGGTTTTAAATACTACTACATAACTATATGGTAGGTACCTAATACCATATATATATTATGTACCTTTACATTTGATCGCGCCTCATCACTCATGCCTGAAATCTGATCTGCTTTTTCATGAAATATATCATTACAACATAAACATTGTAATATCATTAACACAGATAACTCAATTATTAATAAACGATTTGGCGATACGGCGATTTGATCATTCATGCATATTTTTCATATATATTAGATAGAGCGTACTTATATAACATAGACTACCATGGTTGAAATTGTAATGTTTTCAACCATGTAGACTACAACCGTTGTGTTGTTAGATTTTATTTTGAATCTTGATTTCTCTTATTCCAGTTCAAAGCGCTACGATAAATCATCGGAAAAATGTGCAAAAGTATTCTGAATATATTGGATTACTGAATTCCATAATACAATTGTGAAGAAATTCTCAAAATAAAAATGTATCCCCATTAATTGCTTCCATTTTCTACAAAAACGCTGACCGCGAAAATCAAAAATAAAAACAGCTGTCAAAATCTGAGTCTGACTATCATAACAGTCTGTGGAGCTCTGACTTGGAGGATCATCCTAATGTTACTGTTAGTAATGTAGGCGCAAATTACGTAGCAAGTTTAGTGTAATGCTCTTCCCCTTTGACAGAGATCATGCTGAAAGGTGCTTCTGACACCACAACCTTGGAACCAAGCAATAAATAATCTTCTGAAATCTGAAGCCCGACTGAACGAGTCGCCAGTCGGCAGTCGCCACTATTGCACTGGTAATTGGTAAATTCACATAAAAGTTAATTGAATGGTAATGGAGGACAGACAGCTCCCAGCTGAGTCTGAGGAAGACTGGAGGAGCAGAACACCAAATGCCACTGACACATGGCTGGATATCTTCAGAAGTTCAGATATTCACCCACTTTCTGCACCTGGGTGACGCCCCGGTGACCTGGCCCCTGGGCTTGAGAGTGGGCTTGTTGCTAGTCAATTAAAACAGAATACTAATAAATAATGGGAGTATAATTCTTCTATTGCATCTTATTTCATGATTCATGTCAGCAATTCAGCCTCATTGCATCATAGCCATTGGCCAATGACCAATTGAATTGTCATGTTTTTAGCCTTTTAGGTTTCTAGGAAATTTCCACTTTCACATGGCAGCCAATCCATAAGCCATATAGGTTTGATTCATCAATTATAATATTTCTAATAATAATTGAGATTAGTGAAATGTATAATCTGCTACTGTGCTACATATTAAGCCTGGGTTATTACAAAATGAAGAGAGAAATGAAAAAATTTATATATAGCATTTATATATTCAAATTATTATAAAATAGAAATGAATTTAAAACTAAATGTTACATATTTTTTATTTTTTACATAAATTTAATTACAGTTTAATTGTGATTTTTTACTAATGAGCTCCAGTCTCAGACTCTAGTCTCTAAGCAGATGAGGCATTGAAAAAAATGGCAATGTTCATTGTCCAAATCCAATCGGGTATGGGCAGTGGAATACCATATACATTTGGTGATTTCCCTATTGCGCTGCCACTGGCGCTTTCCCTCCAATTTCAGATGAGGAAGATTCCTGCTAAATTAATTACCTCATAAGGCTTGTTAGGCTCCCATCTGTCATTTGATTGATCTGACTCATGACTAAAGTGCACGATCAAGCTGCTGCCTGCTGGCTGTGGCTGCAAGTTTCCAAATGTATTGAGAATTTGGAGCCTTGAGGTTTTTTGCAATAACTAATAAGTAGAAAAATTTAGACCAGTCATGCATCAATTTATTCTAAAGACTCGTTCACACTAGGGGCAACACACATGCGTCAAGCACCTCACCGCCCGTCTGTGAGGCATCTACATGAGCTTCTTGTGGTTGTGGGCAATGAAGCAATTGACGAGCAAGCAATTTCATTGCCCTGCCTCATGCAACACAGGCAGGTGCCGCAGTCAGTAATCAGTAAATGGCTGTCTGTGGTCTAGCAAGGTTGTCTGTGTCTGCTGGTCCTTCACTATGGCAACTAATGCCACACTTGTTCAGACTCAACTTGCTCTCTAGTAGAGAGGCTAATTGATCTTTGTAGGGACCATGAAAGCCTGTAGAGAGTCAAGTCAAAGGAGTATAAAAGTCGAAATGCAAAAGAACAAGCTCTGGCAAAAATAGTTGAAGTTTTATGAAACTTTCTTGTGCCAGTCACCATTGACAAGATTCACAAGAAAATTCATACGTTGCCTTTGCAATTCCATTGTGACATGAATTTCATTGCAAACTAATTCCATTGCATATGAATTTCATCTCAATTCCATCATCCTGCTATTGGGTGAGTGGCATTATTTTCTTTAGCAGACTATCAAACAAGTCCACTGGCAGTCTAGTATAATTTTGACAGTCTGATGCATTCACAACTGATGATTCTTTGAAAATGTAATTGTGTGAGCCCCCTCTCTTCTTTGGAACAATTTTTTTACCCAAATACGGTGACGCGTACATCTTTTCTTAACAGTAGTGCACCCGAGAACAATGGCTCAGAGCTCAAATTCAGATACATCCATCCTCATGGACGTATAAACTGGCAAGTAATCTTCGAAGCATGTGGTCTCAAGCTCCCATGTACAAAAATAAGTGTGAACGGTTGTGGGCAGTGAGGCGCTGCAGCAAGCGCCTCACCGCCCATGTTGTTGCCCCTAGTGTAAACGGGCCTCAAGACTCTTACTCACTATATCTCATAAGTTGCTACTCAACAGCTGCTGTATGTAACTTGCCACTTGTCAATAAAAACAGTAGAATACAGACAGAATTATTCTTTGTAGGGTTTAATTGCCTCATATTAACTAAAAAGCATTTTTTCAAGATTTGCAACATTACTTACATGCAGTGGCAAGTGACCATTGTTGTAAATGAGTGACTTTTTGTTGACCTTCCCTATGAGTTGATGTTCAGCTGGCATTTATATATATACATCCATGGGATATTAAGTAGGAAAGTTCTCCCTCCCAGCTCCTCTCATAGTCTCATTCCACCTCTAAGTACATTCATTTAACTCGGTGTTCCTGCCCTCACATGTAAAAGTATGTCCAAAAGTTTTCATCTGATATGGTTTTAGAGTGTATTTTCTTTCCAGCTATGATGTGCTGATTTGGCAAGTCATTATTGCTCATGGTGTAAGAAACATTAGTGACTTTTTCTGGCATTTTACTGAAGATATAATTGTAAAAATACTAACATTTGTTAGAAGAACTGTCTACCAAAATTTCTGCATTCTTTGTTAAAATATATATACGGGTACGGTACTTGAATAAAAGAACTGCTTAATGTTATTAATTTTTTTAGTATGATGGTACTTCATAAAATTTCACATGCTCCATGTGACTTTATTTATCTCTTTATTACAGATTTCTGATTGTGAATAGATTGAATGGAGTAAATAGAATAAATTCTATTTAGTGAATGGAACAATGGAGTAAATTCTATACATGTCAGTGATAGGGTTATATAAATTTATTGTGAGCACTTGCTGATTCAAGCTTGATTGATCTTTGCAACTCTGTATTTGGGAAAAAATGAGCAATACTGCGGATTTGATGCGCAACATGGATGCCCTCCTAGGAAAAATTGGGAGCAGCAGCTTAGAGGATTGTGCTCAAATACTTCCATCTGCTCAGACTGCAGGTGAGAGATATGTCAATGGAATCTTATTTTGGCTTTAATTGCTCTTGATTTCTTCATTTTTTTGTAAATTGAGTAGTATAACATTAGAAAATTATTATAAAAATTGGATACCGGTACTGATTTTGTTATTTTCAACATTAATTTTATCTAAATATAATTAAACAATTTGCAATATAGCATGGCATCAAAAATATTTTGATATTCTAATTTGCTTGATTGCATGATTGAAATTTGTTCAGATATCTACATATTAGCTGGAGAGGCTCATCTGGAGAAACTTAATGAGAATCGTTCAAGCATTGATGTGGAGGACCAATTGAATTTGCTCTGGGAAGCTTTTCACCAGTTCTCCATGACACATGCAACGCTCTACTTGCAGCGACACAAGCAGAAACTGCTCAGACAAAGGTTTGTATAAAGGTTGAAGATGATTACCTTATAATGCATGGCAAACCATGAACTAGGCTAATCAAATTCTGATTCTAAAGTTTTATTTGCATCAAGATTTTGTTTCTGTGCTTTATTTTCCTTTGTTTATTCATGGCATTACCATTTCATTATTTAGTGTAACATAGTTTTCATGTGTACAGTTGCAGCAACAAGAAGAAGAAGGCCTTGTCAAGTGATGGTTTGTCAGGCATGCATCCTGAACCAGACACAGCTTGTCTACAAATGGCCAGCTCTCCTGAAGACACTCGTGCCCTTTTGTCTGCACTTCCTGATGGTTGGAAATTATCTCTTCTTTCTCTCCTGGATGTGACTGATAATTTCTTTTCACTTAAAGAGCTTTGGTATGCTTATTACCAATGTACGGTACTTATTTATTGATTGTACAAATCGTAAATAAATGTTTTGAAAATGTGTAATTTTCTCTGCTTATTTGCACATCACACATATTTTGTGGTGAATCAAGTGTCAAAGTTTACTTACATTTACTCTCTTGTGAATGAATTAGGGCTGCTTTTATGACACTGCAGAGAACTTTGGTAGGTATAGTTCAGGAACAGTGATATTGGTTCTTGCAACATTTTGTTTTCTATTCCTAATTATTGCATTTTCTAATTTATGGAAAAATGCACTATTGTGCTAGCCATGTATGTCTGTTTGTCCATCTGTCCGTCCGTGACCTCAAGTTTTTGTCAACGAGAAAATGCACTCTCTGTCACTCACTGCAGTAAATACTGAGTTATATTTTTTATCATAGGCTGGACAGTGGTGCAGATAACAGCAGGTGTTGGTTGTGAAGGCAGTGCTTCACGGCTGCTTCACATGCCACCATCTCATCATGTGTTGCATATTGCCAGAGTTCCTGCAGGCAGTATAAACAAATCCCATGGCCAACTGGTTATGCAGGTGCCTTGCATTTTTGTCATAGTATTCAAATATTTCATTTTGATGTGATTGTACTTCACATCTATTTGTGTTTAAGGGAGAAATTGTTGTAGATTGTATCTTCATCTAGAATAAAATTTAGGTTATGAAAAGGTCAGTGGTACCTTATGAAAGATAATGAATTATATGTTGATTTTTAAAGATGGCAATTAAATGCATATTTCATTTTGGGACCTTTATTGTTAATAGGGTTAACTTTTTTGCAGACAATTGAAAATTGTGATGATTTGCTGGTGCAAGAAATGGAAAGCATCAAGGAGCAGAACCGAGTAATTAACAAGGCTTATGCTGACAATGTCTCCAAGTATTCTGCCATGAGGGAACATCTTGACAACAAACTGCGGGTGAGTCTTGGCGGAGTGCAACAGGCAGGTTATACTGTTACCGTGTGTCTCTAGCGGGTGAGACAAACTCGTTGTCTGCTTATGAACTTAGAGGTAACTATCCAAGTGAAAGGATAATGAAACAATTTCTCTATAAAATTAATTAAGGGATCTTTACAAAATTAAATTAATCAAAACAAGTGACTGAAGTAAACAAAAACAAACTATGGATAATGACTATAAAAGTGGTGTGTGGATTGTGAGTGGCTATGCTAAAAATGAACTAGAAATTAGACTTTAGAGCATGGGCAGGCGGAGGTGGTTCGTGTGCCAGTTAAGCAACAGGCAGGTTATACTGATGTATTGGCAGGGAGCAACAGGCAGGTTATTCTGATGTATTGGCAGGGGGCAACAGGCAGGTTATACTGATGTATTGGCAGGGGGCAACAGACTCCTTCATGAAAGTCATCACTTCTCATGTGGTGAAAGATTTAGTATTGATTTTCTGTTGACCTCCTTCATATTCATATTGATACATAGGAACTAGACTCTCTAGACCAAAATAATTACTGCGTCGCATTAACATGCCTAGATGAAACAGCTGTAAATATGTAGTCTCGGGGCTTATTTATTCTGATGAAAACAGTTGTAGACACTTGGACTTTGGCCAAAGACAAAATGCAAGTGATGAATGCCTACGTGCAGGGTGTGGTGCGTGGGCTGGAGTGCTCGTGGCTGGGCGTGTGGAGGTTCCTGCTGTCAGGCGCGCTGCCGCCCCAACTGCAGAGCGACGTGATGGACGCCGTCAGCGCCGCCGCGACCGTGGCGAATGTGTCGCTTTCAAGCACCCAGCAATACTTGCTCATGGTTGTGCTCTCAAAATATTAGGCTTAATTGAAAACTGAGGTGTTCATATACATGTAACACCTTATTGATTAGTAATATGTATGATGGTTTATAGGAAATTATACTCTAGTATAATGTACCTACTGAATAACTCAGTGCCAATGGTGCCCAATGCGAGGTAGAATGCAGAGAATCTATCCTAATATGATATCAGTGCTACTAGCTCTCACTTGAAAAGAATTAATCTTGGGATGGTAAGAAAATGTGATATTATGCACATTTCTATGAATTAACGTTTTAAGTGAATATCATTTACTTTGATTCATTTAGTGTTGATCAAAACAATTTTTCTAAATAGAATATTTATTTCTGATCATTATGTTTTTGACTTTTAAGCATTTTTTTTCACGAGCCAGTAGCAGAATTTGATAGTCATCAAAATGCCATGCAAACATGAACTCTGAATTGATCAGGCTGCAAAAGGTTAGCATTAATGTGAAGCCCTAGGCTGTTCTCACGAATTTGATAAAGCAAATCCCCATGTTAAATGTCTTCGACAATGGGTAATTTTTATTGTTACAGTGAAATTGATCTCACTTCTAAACAAACCTTACAATTATCAACAATTTGGTGTTGTTTTAATGTTTTTATTATTTCCAATCAGCTTGCAGTGAGCTGCCCTGCAGTAGAGCTCAGTCCTCATGACGACAAGACCAAGAAAGCGCTGGATGTCCAGGTGGCCTTCCCAGCACAGCTCAGGTATTGGCTGCTCTGTGACACATGCTTCTGTTTTCATTGTATTTATTGTATTCAGTATTTAAAGTACAAGAGATGGATTTAATTCCCATTGAAAAAGCTCTAATCAAATTAGTACTTCGTGAATAAATATTTGTTTTTGGTATAATTTGCAACAAGCAATAATTTATTTAACTAGAAAATGGAACGTTTTGTTTTATGTTGGTGGCTGATTTTTGCGATTGGAGTTCTAAGACAGACATGTTTGTCCAGAATGATTTTTTCTTTTGCAACTAATTCCTTAATCGCCGTCTGCGTTATTTCTGTAATTTCTTCTGATGAGCGCAACAAGTGTTGAAGAGAGAGTGCGCTTACAAACGAGATATTACAAAGTTTATCGGCCTTGATGATGGAGTCTACTCATCTTGATGCCAAAGAGGCAACTGGTCTTGATGACGGTAAAAACAACTGGTTCTCATGATGTAGAGGGGCCACTGGTCGCCATGATGCACAAGAGGCCCACTAAAGTCACTTAGTGGGCAGAGTGGTGGTGGGTGCAGTGCTGCAGTAAAGTCATGTGGTGGGCAGGGTGGTGGTGGGTGCAGTGCTGCAGTAAAGTCATGTGGTGGGCAGGGTGGNCTCTCTTTAAGTGTGTTTGCTATAAGGAAATGTATTGAGTTGTGCTATATTCGTTCATGCAATGATTTTTGTCTCTTTTGGCTCCTCTCTCTTTAAGTGTGTTTGCTACAAGGAAATGTATTGAGTTGTGCTATATTCGTTCATGCAACGATTTTTGTCTCTTTTGGCTCTTCTCTCTTTAAGGGTGTTTGCTACAAGGAAATGTATTGAGTTACACCTCTACAAGAAAATGTATTGAGTCGTGCTCAATTCATTCATGCAATGATTTTTGTCTCTTTTGGCTCTTCTCTCTTTAAGTGTGTTTGCTACAAGGAAATGTATTACGTTCCACCTCTACAAGTCGTGCTATATTCGTTCATGCAGTGATTTTTATCTTTATTTTTTTTTATTCTTCTCTCTTTAATGGTGTTTTTTACATGGCTTATATTGAGCTTTTTCAAATTGTTCATATTTCCATCAGTAAAAGTATCATCGCAATAAAACTCTGGCACCTAACCCCAGTTATAGTCTTTTTTTTTTTTAATTCTCATGGCAAGCCATTGAAAGAAATATATCTTGACACGTATCTGCTCAGACTGACCAAGATCCGTGGCTTCGAATAAACTCGAAACTACGATAAATCTTGTTTTCCATTTCGTCAAGATTATCATCTCGCTATGTTATTTCCTGGTCATGGATTGATTAAATTTCTAATTATTGACTGAATGAGTTCCTCTGGTGTTTTTTTTTTTATTTAAAAGTTTTGTGTTGTTAAGTTTTTGCGTGCCGTTTAACACGCACAAAGCTGCTGCCAAGCTACACGAGTCCATACTTTCCAATGTAACTAAAACCTCCGAAGAATGAGGTTCCTTCATGCTGCAACCTTATCGTCTTGTCTCGTTGCCTGCACGGACATTAACATTGCATCCGATGTATTAATTACTCGATGAAACTTGCTTAATGTTCTATTGTATACATTTACTTTCAGAGCAAAAATCTAACAATAATATTCAATTGACTATGAAAATAGCTTAATCGTTTGAGAAGATTATGCTCTACTTGAGCTCGCCTCTCAAACAGATTTTAAATAGCAATAACATATTCGCAGGAAGATACAAATTTCATTCACTTATTTGGTTGCATTTGAACCACTTTTAATGTTTTTTTGTTGGCAGGTATGTTGGTCACGGGTCGGGCAGCCAGTACCTGCCTGGGGATCTGGTGGAGGAAGTGCAGTGTCATGCGTGCGTAATGCTATACGGCTGCAGCAGCGTCAGGCTCCAACCCAGAGGCTTCATACCTGATCCCTGGGGCGTCCTCCTCAACTACCTCCTTGCTGCCAGGTGTGCTTCTTGCATCTTATTTTACTCGCCATTCATAAACCAGATTTTCGTTTATCCTCGTTTCTTATGAATCATATTTTCGTTCAATCCTCGTGTCATGCCTGGGCTGTGCACCTTCGCATCCTGGCTCGGGAGAAGATTCTAGAGTAAAGTTGACATTCAAGAAACTTTTCTTTTGGATAATAGTCTCTGACGATAACCGAGACCCTGTCTGCCTGTTTCAATGGTAAGGAATAACCAGGGTTGCCGAGAGACTGAGTAATTGGAGGGCTGTTAGAACACAGAAAAAGAAACGCTCTTATTTTAAAGCTATTCAATTGCAAAAACCAGCTCTAACCAAAGAGTGTTCAAGTGATCCGGTGATATCAAAACTCTAGTAGCAGCGAAGATCCCACTCCTTCTAGCACTCCGCTATATTAATTACACAAAACGAAATATTCAGGTTTTAAAAAAATTGAGCTGGTATTAAAGAGGCCAGACGATAAGGCCTTAGATGTGACTGGCTCAATAAAAGCGGCCTATAAATAACGGTAGAGCTGGCGCGACTCATGGCAGACATCAACAGCGTCCGCTAGTACATCTCCTTTCCTGCTTCCAAATGCCTACGTGATGAGCGTTATCTTGACTTTAGTAGAGCTGTCTCCCGTATCTTGCCCTGCTCAATTGCCGAGTGGTTGAAGTTCAGAGCAGTGTAGGTTCGAGACCAGCAGCCAACTCCGAAAAGTTCAGGGCCTATACTTTAAAAAAAAATTAGGAGATCGTAAGTTCATCAGTCAATCATTGACGGCCTTTCAAGCAAAATCCACCAATCATAGACAAGAAAATAGAGCGTAAGTACTTACGTTCACTTGGCGAAATTTGAAAGTATGGCCTCAGTCGAACTAGGCGATAAAGCCTAGCTTTTGAGCAAAGTGAATACTGTAGCCGTGAGTTGTGTGTTTAAGACCCGCACCAATCTGTGAAAATCCTGCAATCCTCAGAATCGGTGACAGGCCTCATGGTCTGATCTGCAACGCTGACACCTTAAAATATTCAGCGCACTGCACCAATGTAATTATAGTAGCGCACTGGGATCTACGGATATTTGCTAGAAATTTAAACAGTACAATGCAGCCCTTCTTTCTCTGTATATCCAAATATGTATGTCTATTACATACCATTCAAGTGGCGGACAGCTTCTGCTCTGACTTTTTTCCAACCCAGAAAACCGACCTTGTGCATCTAAAGACCTTTGTCTCAGACAATGTGAAATATATTAGTACAAATTTTCTGGGCAAAATGGTTAACGATCAGTTAGACGTGTGACTGTATGATATCAAGTGACGGCATGCATTACGTCATGAAAAAAGTATCCCTTTTCTTTTTGACATGGTACTCTACAGTTCGTATGTTGGACCTGAATCACTGACAATTTAGCCCGACACGCGCATAAATTTCTGTGCAGTGATCATTTAGTTTATAAATAAGAGCTCCATTCTCATCTGCCTATACAGATCCGAAAGTACCGCATGGTAGTATGCTCGTTCCTTTCTTTCTTTCTGTATGCTTTTCGTTACTTTCCACTAACATACATTCCTTATTCATTAAATACAAATTCCTCAACTGTTAATGCACGTTGAGAAAATGTTCCTCATTCGCAGTTGCTACGTTCCGAAGTATGACTGAGTATTGCCGGCTTGCATGGGAACTTCACCTGCTGAAGCACATCTCTGGACCCACAGGACCAACCTAACTTACTTCCATGCAACATCTTCTCCTCGACAGATTTCAAAACATTAAGAGCTGCATGATCCTTTAGCTACGTCTATTAAATTCGGAAGACGATGCCTTCTTTAGTACCATAGCCTTTGTTCCATCGAAAAATCCTACTTCGAACAAGAACGGGTTGCCAACGCTATACTGTTCAAGAGAATTTCGCGATGAATTTCTACGCTACGTACAAGAAACTTTTGAATCCAAGAATCTGTCTTTAAATGGACCAGCTACACATGTGTGACCAACAAAGACCTCGCCTTGTGACGTCTGAACCTAATAGAAGACGCGGTACTACTTTAGTTACGAACTTTATTTAGTTCTTAAGCTCCAGGAAGACCTTTTCTTTTTTTAAATCTCCAGTTTAAGACTAATGCCGCGCTAACATTGGGATAGGCTTTTCTACTTTTCAATGTTTCCTCACCGAATAAATGTTGATAAACGTGTGCTCATATGCGTATGCAATGCATGTTTCTTCATAATTTTCCGTATCAAATATTATGTTAACTGATCTGTGTTCCTGCATAACAGCCCCTGCGTGGTGGGGATGCTGTGGGAAGTGACTGATAAAGATACAGACCTGCTGACGGGCGCCATGTTGGATCGCATGCGCGCTGTTCGCATTGGTAATTGTGAGGAACCGCTTGATCTGCCGTCTATAATTGCTGCTTCAAGGCCTATGTGTAACAGGTGAGTCTTGACTAGATTTGTGACAGTAAACTAGTGGTAGTCAACTAGTTGTGATAGTCAACTAGTTATGGTAGTCAACTAGTCGTGTTAGTCAACTAGTTGTGGTAGTCATCTAGTCGTGATAGTCAAATAGTTGTGGTAGTCAACTAGTCGTGTTAGTAAACTAGTTGTGATAGTCAACTAGTTGTGGTAGTCATCTAGTCGTGATAGTCAACTAGTTGTGGTAGTCAACTAGTCGTGATAGTCAACTAGTCGTCACGGTCATCTAATAGCCATTTATATGTCGTTTCTAAGTTATCTTGGTTGGCCTCGGCAGTATTACATTGCACCCATTGCCATAAAAATAAAGCTTAAGTTTAGAACTAGGCAGCTGTTGGAGAGCCCTTCTGGAGTAAACCGAAAAATGTACGTAAGGTTTTAGAGGTGAAACTTTTTGCTTCCTTCGAAATTAGAATCATTTCGCATTTTTATTCATAGCAATAGACGTGGTGTGGTGTCCAATGATTTTTTCAATGAAGTTTTATTTAAGTAAAATACATCGGAGTTTGAATTCTCAGTCAATGAAACATCAACCTACTGGACCTTCCTGCTATCCTGAAATCCTGCCAATTTCTTTACCCAAATGATCGAAATAAAACGTCTCAATTAGATTGCTTCATAGTATAATTATTGTCATGATTTCATACTTCGGACGCCTAGGGATCACGTCAGGCGTGCTCATCATGGTTAAAACTTTGAATGACGTTCTTCAACTAATTGACGAGTGGTATCACACGTTTGCCTGCCGGAATATCGCTACTAGAATCTATTCCTAGTCACGTCAATATTTTTGCAGTGTTGAACAAAATGGATTCTCCAGATTGTAAAGTCGGAGGTCAGCTCAGCATGGAACTGTTTGTTCGGCTGCTTATATGGAGCAGAGCCAATTCTCTCGTTTACCAAACTCTTACTGCAGCATCCTCGCTTAGTGACCATCAATACGATTTCACCAGCTTACCCAGACCTAAAAATGTCGTTAATGTTTAGTAAATTCGTAAATTTATTTTTAAAAATTCGTATGTAATGTAATACAATACTTTCAGTGTAATTGATATTTATAATGTCTCTGATTGGACGGTTATCTTTTCAGTATATTGGATAAGGAATGTTCTACATTGATACTTTGTAGAATTACCAGAACCTAACTCAGACGGATACTTCATTTCATGCTGGTCTCAAATGACAAGCTTGCGATGGAATTAGGGTTCGGCCTTAATATATTGACGAGAACGTGATGAATATGCGATCTGGCATTAAATATATACATTACAATATATACTGCACATAATTTTAGGTTCTCCCATATCTTTCTCTTGCAATATTTTATGTGTTGGATATGTTCAGGTCGCAACGTCGCTCTTCTTCGTTCTACATGTGTTAGCTCCCATTTATGCACTCCCCCTATTTTACAAGAGGATGTTGCTAAGGCTGCAACCTCGCGCCAGGGCATAGGCTTGGATCGCAATGTGTCGCAGCATTGCCGATTGACAGCTACTGACAATGTTCAAAAAGATTCTAAGCGCATGTTTCATCTTCATACCTTTAAGTATTTAAATGTGAAATGAACGCTTTCTTTTGCAGGTTTGTGACGGCGGCAGCTATCGTAGTGTACGGATTACCGTGTAGCTTCAAGATGCCATCATGATGCCCAATTTTGTACCTACATTGTGAAGCTTGTCAGATGTAAATATATTTTAATCGAAGGACATTATAGGTTTTGTACTTGAACATGCCATAAAAAAAGGTTATAAATGAAAAGTTATTGCTATACATTTTATTTCATTACTGAAGTGATGCAAAAAAATAAAGATTATTCCGATAAAGGAATTTTAATTTCATTTTAATGAAACACACAAACCGGAGTAATTTGAACAGCTGCTTGAAACTTGAGCCAATTTTCAATCCTGTACTATACCACAATAGACGCGGAACAATATCCATTAAGACACGGTCATTGTTCACTAAAAACATCGACCATTCATATCAAGACCGATTATAAACCACCCAACATGTGTTTGATGCTAACAGAATAATATGCCTCCCAAGGCTTACACATCACTATCAGAGTTCCTTCACCCAAGCACACTTTCTGAGCGCTTCTCCGAAAGCTTCATAACCCTTGAGACCAACTTTTAAACCAGCGACCCTACAGCTGAACTCAAGAGTCGTCTTGAGGGATTTACCACGTGACAAAGCGTGCAAGGCTGCCCCAATGAAGGTGTCACCAGCTGCAAGCGTCTCCACGACACCGCCTTGAGGCACGCTAGCTTCGCAGCTCACTAGTCCTTCTTCCTCGCTGTAGCCACTCGCACCATCTTCCCCCCACGGCACAATCACAGTGCGGCACCTGTTCACATCGAGGTTGCTGTAGCGAGGGAATAAAGTCTTTGTTTTTCGTTTTCAAAGAGGAAAATTTTGGTATGTGTATTGTGTTTGAATTTATCATCTCATTTCAAAGACCTATACAGTTTTCCACTCATTAATCATTATCATAGTGACTCAATGAAGATGCATCTGATGCTCGTATTAATAGAGGCCACTTGGCCTGTAATTAGAATGCAAATTTTAATTATTAAAAAACACGTTAATTATCAAAGACACGTGCCAAGAAAAAATTATTTTATTAGAATCTACCGTCCGGTTGCCGCCTTCTGAGCAATATCTTGAGCCGCAGTCTTCATGTCCTCGTAGCCAAGATGACGCGCGTAGTCTTTAGAGACAAATATTACGTCAGAATTGAGAGTGAGTAAGTCCATATCTGGACGTACTTTCTCCAATTCAGAAGATATTTTGGCGGAAGGATATGCACGACGTAGCATTTGCTGCATCATGAGAACATTGCTCAAATTGCGACCCTGACAAAGAAAATAGAAACCACATTTACAATAAGATTACATTGATGCATCATTCTCAGGAAAAAATAGTTATTGCTTTTAATCTTAATTTCGCTACATACATTTTGAAACTGATTATGCTAAAATGAAAACCAAAATGGAATCATTTCAAAAAATAATAAGCCCAATTGCTCACTTCAAAATGAACCCAGGAGAAAGTGTGAAGAGGGAGTGACTTGAAGTCTTCTACAGAAAGCTCAGGCAAGTTCTGATTGCTGTGAATTATTGTGCGTGAGCCAGAAGCAAGTGAGCAGATTACCACGGAAGATGGGCATGCCACGCCATCGTGGTAAACAACACCATCTTCTTTGATGCCGTATTTAGCCATGTCTGTCACCAAGAACCTTGCAAATGATACAATGGGGGAGAATGTCTTGTCTCAAAAAAATTTGCCTAGTAATATTTGAAAATATATATTCAAGTTATATCAGTTTAACTGGCTATGACCTTATAAAAGGTGATTGTTTATATCTCTAACCACAGTATGACGTGTCACATTGGTCTTACTGCTTCTCAGGCGAGTTAGCGAGAGTGCAGGCTAATGTGGGGGTGTCGCCCAACAGAGCCAAGACTGTGCTGGTGTTGGAAGCATTGCCACCTCGCTGCCACTTCTGTGACACGCATCTGAAAAAGCCAACTCATTGACATTCAAACATTTTAGTTACGTTCAAAAGCAGCACACCTGGTTTTAAATAAATATTCATAAATATATGTATAATAGTAGACAGCATTATTATTTAATTAAAGTTGTTTACAGCTTAGTACTCTACAAATCAAATTGGTTTTACTTTTCCATTCATAAATAAATATTCATCACAAGTTTTTTGAACATCACTGGTGAAAAAAAAAGTTTTGCAATAAAGTGATCCATACAATTATTATTTCAATAGGTAACTACTGTGATAAGAAGCAGAAGTTGAACCAAGAACCAAAAGCCAAGTTGGTGACTATAGTCAATTTGTCTAATGAATTGTTCTACACATAGAAAACCTTTTAATAAATTTACTGGTTTGTTACCAGCTTAGACTCATTATGAAAGATTGCAAGATAATTATAAAACTTACCAACCTGATATCTTCATCTTCAGTTGGGTATGCAGCTACCTCACTTATGTAATCTATGCAGCAATGTCCTACACAAAGCATAGCCCACAACACTTAATCCAAAAGACTCACTGGCAAAATCATGACATAAATTGGCACTGCAAACAACCCAACACAAAAATAACTTTCATTTAGCAAGGTGATAGATCTACTCATTTTTCAATAGCTTTTTAGGCAACATTGAATTCCTTTTATTATGTTCCCACAGTATACGGTACACAATATAATGATAAACATTTGTTGTTGAAATTAAATGTGAAATTATGGCCATTTTACCACACATCTATTTCCTTATATCATAAGAGTGCAGTATTTGTTATTGTTGAATTAATTGTTTAAACCTGTAACAAAATGGATTGATGTTAATCCACAGTTCTATTTCAATTTCAAAATATTTCTTGGGTTCAGAGGTCAGCAAATTATTAGCATCTAATATGTCATTGATGTAAGGTATATAGCAAGTTACTGAAGAACAATTCTTATATTAAATAATCTTATATTCAATTATTAAATTATATTAAAATTCTTATATTAAATAAAGGTTGATATTTGAACTCTGCTAGTTGAACAAAAAATATAGCTATTAAAACTCATGCCCATGAATAAAGTTTCAAGCCTTTAATGTTTAGTTTAATGTGTAGATATTAGATGGTCAAATAAAAGACAAGTGTCAAAGCAGAGACTTTTTTAGACTCATCCACAAGTTCATTTTTGAGACCAGTAAACTGTAAATGGATACGGGCAGTCCGCCACTAAGTATCATACATAAGAAATTGGTTGAAATCTTGAGTAGATGATGAACTGATTCTAAAAATATGTGGTTTGTCACTATGAACTAACTTATAAATATTTCCTAGCTTTGTGAATTTATTTATTCTTTTGACAAGTATGAGCTTATCAGAAAAGCTTGACCTCATCAATAAATAATGTAATAAAAATATTTAACAACATGAGACTTTTTAAAATACAAATCAACTTTGACTAGTATTTTGAATGCTTAATGGACTTGAATTTTTACACCACTATGTTCTTCATTCCAATTGGGATTTGGGATGGGTCAAGTTTGGAAACCACTGCTTATACTCAAAGGCTAAAAGTATAGAAAATTTTTCATCAAAATTCCCATTATTTGGTAAATTATGGAATCTTAAGAGCAAAACTGTCCCAATATTTAAATTAAATTTAGAATTACTGGATAAAAATTGACCCTATCAGACCATTTGTAGCTTGAAAAGGGCAATTTTTTGGCTGCTTTGGCATATGTGCTGGAATAAATTATGTGACATACCAAGTGATGTGGTGTAGAAGTATAGATCTCCTGACCTGTTGGGCAGAGTTGTAGTCCCAACTTTGTCATCCTCTTTTGGGAACTGCTCACATTCACTCACTATGTCAAGGCATAGGAGCCCTACGCAAAGAATGCAAGTATTTTCAGACATGAATTCCTTTTCCTAAAGCTATCAATAAAAAGAAAGTTTCAAAAAATTAGGAAGACAAGAGTACTAGAATGCATCATGATCCTAGTTACCAGGTCTCATACAGTGGCAATAGTCGTTGGAATTTCAACGACTTTTGCTGAAGTTATCGACCAATTTTTTTACTTTACAACGACTTTTGAGCTAAAATAATAGGTCATTTATCTTTTTCAACGACTGCCAACTAATGGGACTCTTCCACAATAAACTTATGACGACTGCCAACAAGCGACTTAGCGAGACCCGACAAGATACGACTGCGGTACTGACTAAAACCCGGACCCCAACAGCGCATTACGAAGATTATTAGGCACAAAAAATGTACTACATAGACGCGAGAAAAAGGTTTGAGTGCAATTTTACATTGGTATCATATCTGAAGTTTGGATATAATTTTTGGTCGCCTTGGATGACAGGTCACGAGTCTAATGATCAGCCATATAACTTGAGAACGCAGCGGTCGTCGGAAAGAAATTCTATAATCTAAACACGTGCTGAAGGCTTTAGTGAGTTCTTGTTTGTGATTTAATTATGATGTGTTACTACTCAGTTGAAAGAATGCTCTTCCATGTGCCTTGGGAAGAAACCCCCTATCGTGAAATTAAATACCATAAATAAAGTGCGCATATTCTATTTTTCATTTACTGCATCTGATAATAAATATTAATAATCCAAAATTCAAGCAAATCTGTTCTCTATTGAAGGAATTATGAGTGTCTGGGTTGAGAAAAATTATGTTTATCGTTTTTAATTAAAAAATAATTTTTGTAAAAATCTGTATTAATTCCTGCTGCAGCGTATCAATAATATCTACTCACATATTAAAATTCAAGCAAATTCGTTCAGTATTGAAGGACTTATGAGTGTCTGGGTTGAGTCCGTAGTTTTAATTTCTTCCCATTGTAACTAACTGGTATTCTTGGATATGCCTGAGAGAATATGAAATTAACCAATCCCATTTGTGAGTGGCTCGCATTTGTCAAACAAATGCAAGTAGCCATATATTAAATAGAGTTGAGGTTTGATAATTCTGGTGATCGAGTATTTAAAACTGAGTAAGCAGTTCTGGATAAGAAAGAGTAAGGTGTGAAGTGTGACCTCCGTATTTTAGGGAAAGCTTGCATTTGTTTACACACAATATTTACAGTGAGGTGAACTGGTGAAGCAGTGAATTCATTAGTAAAGAAACCTAAGAAGGCACCGCTGCTCTGAAAAATTAAACCATTAATGCGTTATCTGTTAGGTGTTTGTTGTATATAAAGAATATAATGTACATAGACTTGAGGTTATCTCGTTATTAACGACTAGTGTTTTCATTGTTAAGTTATCGAACTACTGAAGAAACCTATCGACTATCGACTGCATAAATCCTATCGACTATCGACTGGCATGCGGTTGTTCAACGACCAGATGACCTGGAGATAAATTTTACAACGACTCTTGTGCCACACTATGAGACCTGGCCTAGTTATACACTACACATCTCTAGAGCTGTCAGCTGTGGTGGTGCAGAGGTGAAAGACTATCTCTTGCACCCAGTTTGGCAGCTTCCTGGGGACCGGGTTCAAGTCCCAGACTGGGACTTGAAGTAAGTCCCTTTGAAGACAAGTTCTTCCGGGAAGCTCAGGGGCCTGCACCTGCTCAGCTCATGGTCAACTCAGCCATTCATACAACTGGTTGATAAATGAGTACCTGTACCTGGCTTGTCCAGGGTGTTGTGTAAAGCAATAAAATGGTTCTGGCAGACTGGCGGGTCAGCGAGCCAGTGATGGTCATAGAACTACCAGTTGCACCACCGGCCACCCACCAAGTCACAAGTGCCTGGAAAAACTGACCTCCCTCCTAGGCTCCTCCCTAGTAGGCTAGTCGCCACTCAAAGCCTCAAAGGATGGGAAATTTCAATACCAACATACATACTATCTCTAAAAAAATTTTTTTTATGAGCATAACTGCCATAAACTTTAAAAAATAATAATATTCCGATGAAAGTTGATTACTTACATAATTTTTACATGCAGTTTCTAAGTTCTGATAAGTGATAACTATGGTAATAAATGAACCATTTATGCTTGTTGGTTGTTGCAAAAAAGAGTTGGTGAAATTAAGAAGATGGCTAAGACTAAGAGCCATGGCGGCATGGCCTATGCTATTGCTGGGCCCCTGGGGCCCTTCACCCTTGGGCAGAGTAAAAACTTGGGAACAGTTCTGCACAGTGCCGCACTTATTTCAGTCCATTTCAATGCTAAATTATAACTATTACGTCACGACACATATGTCGCCACTCAGCACTCAGAAGTTGCTCTACATACCTCACTCTCACTGCTTGTCAATAAAAACCATATAGTTATAGTAATGGTCAGAATTACGATTTGTAGGGCACTAGGGCTCAAATACCGCTCAATAGCCGCCTAAATTGCCACATAATGTGCCGATACAGAAAGCTTTTCCTACAGTAAGCAAGTGAGCATAACCGTAACGTAAACCTTGCAATCAAATAACTCGGGAGAGACTGTAGCAATCGTGGAAATATTGCGAGCTTATAAACAGTAGAGAGTGACGGAGGTGCCATGCTCGTGACTTCTTCCGGAATACAATGTTTCCTTTATGTTAACTGGCTGACCTACTAAGTTATTGGTTGATCCGGCTCATACCATCTACTGCATCTAGCATCGGAAGTTTGTTCCATCATGAAAATACTTATAGTAGATTCTAATTCAACTTATATTCCCGCTACGCCGCGATGAGCGGGCATTTTTGGCATAAATGATTACGTTTCTTTTATGGTAATGCTAAGAGATAGCTCTAATGCGTTAGGTCAATGGTCAAGTCATTTATACTCAAATACACTTTCGCTTGTCTGTTTACATCAGCGTTCTTTGCGCCCACACAGACGGCCGCCGGCAGCCTGCAGTTGGACTCTTGAACCCCGAGAGCTTCCCGCGCTTATTTTTAATCAAACTTGGCAATAAGGAGATCAAACTTGTAAGAAAGGAGAGAAGGTTAGCACTCCCCTTGACAAGGATGGACAACACATATACCGTCATGGCACAGTCGCTCTGCGGCATCATGACAATTTTTTGGGCAGGGTGGCCCAGTGGTTAAAAGTTCAGAGTACCAAGATATTGGCGCAGAGAGGCGCGGGTTCGATCCCAGCTCTGTGCGCCAGTTTCTGGTCAGAATCGGCAAGGAGGCCGGGCGGTTAAAAGCATAGCAGAATTATTGTAGCAGCGAGTTGCGAGTTCGAGACCGCAAAATGCTGCGAATGTTCTGCGATGTTAAGAATCGGCGACAGGCCCACGGCCTAATAAACGCCGAAACCGCTATTATTATTATTATTATTAATAATGTACAAGATATATCATGGCAGGGTGGCCCAGTGGTTAAAGTTCTTAGTACCAAGACTGGCGCAGAGAGGCGCGGGTTCGATCCCAGCTTTGTGCGCCAGTTTCTGGTCAAACTCGGCCAGGAGGCCGGGCGGTTAAGCACAGCAGAATTTGGAGCACTGATTTGCGCGTTCGAGACCTCAACAAGCTGTGAATTTTCTACGATGTTAAGAATCGGCGCAGGCCTACGGCCTATTAAACGCTTTAACCGCTATTACATTTAATAATAATGATAATAATATTGAAATAATAATATTATTATTATCATTATTATTATTATTATTATTATTATTATTATTATTATTATTATTATTATTATTATTATTACTATTATTATTATGATATTTCAAGCCAATCACAATATACCATGCGCAAAATTCATGTAAGCTTGGACAAAAATTTAGTGCGTGAACAGCATGCTACGGGCCCATCATAGTACAGTGGAAGGAAGCCTGACTTAGGATAGGAACTTGATCCCTGCAGGACCTCGGCTCATACATCAGTTTGTTTGTAGTACAAACATATTTTTCCTTAAAAAAATGGAGAAGGCTACCATTCATGTCGGGCCTCCACAGAGGTTACCTTTATTACGTAGATGCTGAACTTACAATAGGATAAAAATATTTTTATTGGCCATAAGGTCAATTGCGTTGCATTATGTATATTTAACTGCTAATTCATCAATCAACCTCTGATAACGACGGTTGTTTCTTGGATCGATAGACGAACGTAGTTGCTGGGAGTGGAGAGGTGAAGCCATCCATGGTTGAACTAGTTCAACTATGGCTGAAGCGATGTCGGTGATTCGAGCTGGTGAATATAAGAAGAGGTGGTGGGGTGGTAGCCTATGCAAGGACACCAGAGCGCACTACCTAGCCCTCCTACAGACAACGAATGACTTATGAGCTTTTCTCTGTCAATACCCTCGCTCAACCGAAACACTCATAACTCCTATAATACTGAACAGATTTGCTTGAATTTTGGAATATAAGTAGTTATTATCGATACGCTGCGGTAGGAATAATTACAGATTTTTAGATAAATTAGTTTTCAATTAAATGTAATAAACGTATTTTTTGACCGACCGAAACACTCATAACTCCTACAATACTGAACGGATTGGCCTGAATTTTGGAATATAAGTAGTTATTATTGATACGCTGCGGCAGGAATTATTACAGATTTTTGGATAAATTAGTTTTCAATTAAAACTAATAAACGTATTTTTTGATCGACCGAAACACTCATAACTCCTACAATACTGAACGGATTTGCTTGAATTTTGGAATACAAGTACTTATAATTGATACGCTGCGGTTGGAATTATTACAGATTTTTACGTGACTTATTATTGGGTTAGGTTAGATTAGGTTAGGTTAGGTTAGGAAATAATTCATGCAAAAATCTGTAATAATTCCTACCGCAGCGTATTAATTATAAGTACTTGTATTCCAAAATTCAAGCAAATCCGTTCAGTATTGTAGGAGTTATGAGTGTTTCGGTCGATCAAAAAATACGTTTATTAGTTTTAATTGAAAACTAATTTATCCAAAAATCTATAATAATTCCTACCGCAGCGTATCGATAATAACTACTTATATTCCAAAATTCAAGCAAATCTGTTCAGTATTGTAGGAGTTATGAGTGTTTCATTTGAGCCTGTAGTTAGGTTTTGCGTTTGAGTCCGCAGGCGAGTCCGCTGGCGAGTCCGTAGAATTGTCGATCGAGTCATCTACGTTCTGTGTCGTTTTAATTAGAAATCATTCCTGTAAAAGTTTTTGTGAATAATCATCGATGCGTTGCGCGAAAATAATTCCGAAGGTACAAATGAAATAGATATGCCGAAAATAATTGCGAGATTGGTTTTAGATTGAGGGAATGAGAAGTGTTTAACTGACCAGAAGATATTATAAAACAAAACATGGATAAGTTATTCTAACAGATCTCAATGGGATTATATAAAGTGGATTGGAACGCAATTATTTGAATTACGGTGTTTGAACAGCGCTCTGACACTTTTGAACCGCCAGGACCCTTTTGGGATGAATTTTCATTCGCACATATGCTCGTTTTACTATTTTACCTCTCGGACAATTTTAAAATCTCAGATGATGCTGTGAGTTTAAACTTTTTCAACATTAATGTACTCTGAAAAATTAGCAGTGGCACTAAAAAATGATCCTAATTATAAATATTTTGTATTTTTCCCTTTAAAGTTGGTAACTCTGACTCTGACGTCATTGGTGAGAGCGGCCATGTTTTTATTGGGAGATTCCGAGTGAGTGTCAGGCGAAGACTTTCGCTCTTCAGTATTTGCTTGTGTTGTTTGGTTAATTAGGGATTACGTTTAATAATGGAAGAAAAAACACAAATAAAAGAACTTGATCAATGGATTGAACAGTTAATGGAATGTAAACAGTTAGGGGAAAATCAAGTGAAAACCTTGTGTGAAAAGGTGAGTCAGATGAGATAGGAATACCTAGAGTCGACGATAACCAAACGTAGACTTCTACAGTTCTACTTTGATTAATCATTATGTTCCAAATTTGCTTTGCTGAAAAACGATCTTTTTACTCACGAGCAGAAATTATATGTCTGATAGGCTAAGTCAATGATCTTGAACTGCAAATAGAATGTTGTTGAATCAACGGCTTTGTTTGTATGAAATGATGACTTATGTTCTGAGTTCTGTTCTAAATAGGTATTTTGGAGTCAAGCATGTTGGGAAAAGTTGCTAGGGTAAACGCGGTATATTCCGACATCATAGGTAATTCCGTCACTTCTCTAGTTTTTCCTTTATATTAAGCTTTGTTTTAGTTCCATGCGTTCATTGATGGTTGAAATGGTGACGTCATACATTTGCGTGTTGAAATACTGCAAAAACCCTAGGTCTTGGCCATCTAGCGGGCATAGTGGCAAAGCAGAGAGGTTTTTAGACTCTCCCTCAAGTTCATTTCTGAGTCCTATAAGTAGACCAGTAAAGTATCCTGGATACCAGCATCATCATACTTAAAAAATTGATATAAATCTTGAGTAAATGAGGAAATTGAAGCTGAACTGATTCTAAAAAAGCTCTGGTTTGCCACTATGCTAGCGGGAAAATATTGAGATCCAAAGAGAGACAATGCATGCCACGTGGTGAGATCATCGAAAAATGTGTCAAATTTGACAGTTGACATCAGTGTGGAATTCTAGAGGGATATTAAATTAACCAGTACACATAGAATATTGGAAAGCAGGACCTGAAAGGTTGGAAAGTCCAGGAACTTTCCACTTCCAGTCCATTTTATTATATACATTATACATATCCTATCAGACGGAATATAGGGATTTGGTAGGTTTCCATTCTAAAGGCTTTTTAATAAATATGGCAACATTTTGTGACGTTTCATCGTTGCTGACACGTAGTGAAGTGTTTTGAGAGTCATGTGAAGGCAACAGAACTTACGTAACGCATACGGTTTTTTTTATAGTTTTTCATTTCTCGATGCGTCCTTAAAGTGTCGGAATATACCGCGTTTACCCTAAACAATGCTTTATTGAAGATAGCTATTACTTTTTGTGCCAATCAGGAATTGGTTCCCAGGGCCAGGATGGAATTCTAAAAGTGATGGTTATTTTTGATTCACCTCCGCCACTTTTAGTTAAGATAGGGTGAAGTGGTACTGGTAAACACACCATATTCCGACACTTCGAGGATGCAGCAAGTAATGAATGGCTATAAAAACATCACCATATGCGGCAGTATATAATACATAGTGGCAAAGCAGACAGTTTTTTAGACTCTCCTTCAAGTTCAATTTCAACTTTTTCAAGTCCTATAAGTAGACCAGAAAAGTATCATGGATACCAGCAGCAGGGTGACAATCTAATTTTTTCCCTAGTGTTTGTTTAGACCCGCTCACAAAATAAATTGTACCTACGTTCATATTTTTCTTTCAATTTCCTGGGGCCTAATATGATAGTTTGTTGCTCACAAATAACAGTTCATAACTTCATTTTTTCAATCTTTACCCTTTTACTTTAAAAATCTATTGTCACATACCAAAAAGCATAATGTAAACACAATGGTTCACTGCAATCACTTAGCTCGCACTGCAGCCACTCCTGTCCGCGTCACTTCTAAACAATAAATGCAAAAAGGAACATCAACACTAATTTGCGGACTTTGATTCAGCTGCTTAAATAAAAAAAAAGGAAAATAAATATTTTTGAAAGACAACATTGCTCATTTATTAGTAATTTATAACAAAAAGATAGGCTTCTAATCATGAAATTTTTCCCTATTTGTCTCACTAATTCAATTCTTTTGCGATTGTGATTAAATTTTTGGTCAAGTCATTTCAGAAGTGAATCTCATTTAACCAGCATTTCCAACTCAATATTATGTTTTAAAGAAAAGTAAAAATAGATTTTATTTTATAAGAAATAATGTTGTCAACTCGCACTGTAAAATATGTATGACTTCTATATGGCTGTCAGCTGCATTTAAACGTCAACGAGCTCTGTGCAACACGTCCGTCTCTGACAAATTTACGGCCAGACTTGCGGCCGGTGTCAAAATTCAGTGAGCATGGATTATCTCCCAAAGCCATGAATGTAGCTTGATGAAATTGGTACGCGTATTCATTAGGACCTAATGGTCATGTTTAGCTTGTGAAAATATTTTGAATTTTACCTTCATCCGTAAGTTATATGACAACACGTGCCAAAATTTGCAGTGAGCATGACATTTCCTCTAAACTACTGTACAGATTTGATTATAGAAACTTGACCTCCCAACGGTGATGTTTAGCGTGTAGAAATTTTTTCGATTTCACCTTCATTTGCAAGTTATACAGATATATCGAGAAATCACCAGCATTTCTCAGGGCGATTTTCAACCTTGCATTGGCCATAAGCCGTATACGTAAAGCCGTATAACTCGCAAACAAAGGCAGAATAAAAAACCATCACAAGCTAAACATCATTGTTAGGAGTTTAGGTATTCATATACGATCAAAGTTGTGTTCAAATCTGTTTGGTATTTTAGAAGAAATTTTGTGCTCACTGCAAATTTAAGAATGTATTGCTGTTTAAATCAGGAATGAGACTGGAAAAACTCGCAAACAAAGGCAAAATCTGGAAAATTGTCATTGCAGGAGCTAAACATCACCATTAGGTCCTAATGAATATGTGTATGAAGTTTCATCAGATATTCCATGCTTACTGAATATAGACACAGGCTGCAAGTCCGGCTGTAAATTTGTCTGAGACCGTGATACGTATGTGCAACTTCCATCGATCAAACATCATTTAATCTATACTTGGCAAACTTGATCTAGACCATATATTATGAAATCCTTTCAGTGCATATGTGAGATTATATTCCAAAACCAAACACTTCATGAACACATTAGGGTCGAATTTTTAGAAAGAATTTCTTTAATGGTTTTTCTCAGCTAGTTTTCCAGTCTAAACCCTGGTTTAGAACGCTATGTTAGGTGTGCGTGAACTTGGCCTTAAGTGCGATGCATAGGAATTAAGCAACGAAAAAAATTCTGACATTGCTCACAGGAGCGTAATGTTACTGAGCAACTTCTCCCTAAATGCGCTCAGGTTTGGTTTAGATTTGCCAAAGTTATGCATGAAAAACCTGCTAGAAATTAGCACATAGTGCGCTAGTTAAAATCGAAGTGGACAAAAAAATTCTAACAACACTCGCATATGCGTATTGTTGATGAAAAGATTTGTTTTAAATTTTATCAAGACTGCTTTTATTTTGCATGGTAGGCCTGCTCTAAAAAGCCTTCAAAAATTAATTTCAAATAGTGTCCAAGCTGCACACCAATACCACTGACCAAACGTGAGGGTGCGTCTGCTCTGACCCTGACATTGCAATATTATTGCAGGCGCAAAAAGATGAACACAATTTCAACTAATTTAATATAAATATATCATTCCATTCCATCTCCATTACAATGAATACTAGAACAACAACCCTAATTTTCCCATTTGGCAATTAACTAAAGGAAAACTTCCCCTGAGATGGTACAATGCAGAGCTGCCCGCAGAACCCTGGGAGACTTTAGCCCCACATCCAGTGTCACTGAGATAGTAGCCAGACTTGAGCTGGAAAAGCTTGATCTAAGGAGAACGGCAGACAAAGCACGCACGCTGTACAAAATGCTGCATTGCCTAGTCGCTTTCCAACCTCCTTCAGGATTGTGCCAATCAGTCACACACGCAACAAGGGCACCAAGAGAAGTTGCAGGTCCCACGCAGCAGAACTGACGTCCACCTCGGCCATCAGAATATGGAACTCCCTGAGTGCCGACATCGTGGCAGCAACATCGCTACCTGCCTTCCAGTCAGCTATACAAGGCTGGTTGAGGGTGGACTATAACTGAAAATTTTTAATCGCCTTTTATTTTAATACGTTCTCAAATGATGTTACATGTTCTCAACATATAAAAACTTTCTCCAAGGCCCTCATGTGCGTGCGCGCAACCGTTGGTGCCATTTTTCTTCGATTATGGAGCATCCATCATATTCTTATGAATGAATGAATGGGACTGCCAAATTAATGTCATTCATTTAAATTTAAATAAATATGACCTGCTATGTTAAAGTATATAGGCAGCCAGATTTAGTATAGTAATGAAATTGACAGGAATAAGTGCAAAATATTTATGAAAAGACCAAAAGAATATGTGATCAAAGGTATAACAGAGAATATCCGGGTAACGGAATAACAGAGAATATTTGATTAAAGGCATAACAGAGAATATGTGGGTAAAGGAATAAGAGAGAATATTTGAATGAAGGCATAACAGAGAATATGTGAGTAAGGGAATAGCTCGGACCATGTGTCAGGGAACAGAGAATGTGAGAGTAAAGGAATAACGGGGAATGTTGTGTTTATTAAGGGCACTGCAGAACATGTGAACAATGGAGGATGAGCGAATACGATAAAAATCGAGCGTTTGTGAACAAAGATATGATGAGAATTGTGCATAAAAAATTACAGTAAATATATGATAATTATGATGACAGTGTGTAATGAATCTGTTAACCCATTATCATTATATAATATGCTGAAAAAACGAATTTGCTTGACAGCATATTTTTGGATAGACAATATTATAGATAATGCTTGAATGAATACCTAAGCTATTCTTGGAAGTTGGAGTATGTTTCTATGCTGAATCAATGTATATAACGTTCAAATTAATTTGTGAATAAAATTCTGAAACGACATTTTTTAAAGCTGTTTGCATCTCTACGCAGATCATGCAGAAGCTCCACTGCCACGCTGCAAGAGAATAAAAAAGGAGCTGGCTCAGCCTCCTGAGGCAAACCATTCTTACCTAAACAATGTTGACGTTTTCGTAAAATTGTCGATAACAGTTATGAAAAACACAAATTCTTAGCTCATCGTAAAGGGTAAGAAATTTTCTATCAGATAATTTTTTCCATTGGTTCTTGGAGCGAGAAATTGTGTTATTTTTCTGTCATTTAGAGAAGCAGGTCGTAAATCTTGTTCAGAAACGTTCAGAATTAACTGATTCTAAAGCCTTCAAAACTTGAAGTTCAAAGCTGGCGAACGTGTACATGCGCAGCGAATGTGTACGTGCGAGCAAACGTGTACGTGCGCAGCATGTCTTGTCCACAGGGCTAGCTGCAGCTCTGCTAATGGTGTGTACATGGGCGTAAGCGATTCAGTCTCAGTGCACATCGTGCTCTGGTTGGGTGAGTATCTAGGTGTTAAACCTCTCTCAAGCCGCATTCGATGAAGATTAGTTGACGTGCGTCAGCCCTCCGAACGTCAGTAATCAGAATCGTTCTTGGTCTGACAAAATGTTGAAAGTGATAAGATTATCTATTTTATTTAATGTTGTTGATAAGACTATCGTCATTTAAAATTAGCGTTCAAAAATTTTTGCGAAAGAGCATAGGTTTAATTCTTGTTCAGAAAACCTTTGTTGACCCCAAAATAAAAAGACGTTCTCCTTTGTCACTATGACCAGCAGTCCAGCATCATCATACATAAGATATTGGCTTAAATCTTTAGTAAATGAGAAAATTAAAAATGAACTGATTCTAAAAAATCACTGGTTTGCCACTATGAATTATAATATATAGGGTAAACGCGGTATATTCCGTCACATTAAGGATGCATCGAGAAATGAAAAACTATAAAAAATAACTGTATACGTTAGGGTAAATGCGGTATATTCCGACATCGTGGGTAATTCCGTCACCTCTCTAGTTTTTCCTTTATATTAAGCTTTGTTTTAGTTCCATGCGTTCGTTGATGGTTGAAATGGTGATGTCATGCATTTGCGCGTCAAACTACTGCCAAAACACTAGGTCTTGGCCATCTAGCGGGAAAATATTGAGATCCAAAGAGACAATGCACGCTACCCAGTGAGATCATCAAAAAATGTGTCAAATTTGACAGTTGACCTTGCTCTACCAAATAGTGAATAACTGTTTGTATAGGAAGAATATTATGGTTTGAGACTTTTAAATACGTCTGTGAATATATTAGGAATCCTTTAAGTATACTTGTATTAGCTGATTTAAAGTGGTAAATAAATTAATAGATGATAAAGTTGAAAAATGGATTTAGACACATGAAAACTAATTCTGTCTCAACTTGAATTGGACACAGACAGATCATTCCAAGCTGTACACAAAAATTAAAATTTGCTTAATTAAAAGCTTAATAGTTTTTAATTAAAAGCGTAATAAAGTAGTGTTCAATATTCATTAGTGTTCTAATTCAAAGCTGTGTTGTATTCCAATACAGCTCACACAGCGAATGAAATTCGAACACGTGGATGACGGCATTACGTATCAGTCGAATTTGAAGCGCGGACAGAATACGCCTCACCACGTGCCAAATATTGCCACACACAGTGTCGGAATATGGGATTTGGTAGGTTTGCATTCTAAAGGCTTTTAAATAAATATGGCAACATTTTGTGACGTTTCATCGTTGCTGTCGCGTAGCACGTTGCTGGCGCGTAGATGTTCTCACTAGTTGACTTGGACTTTTGCTCTGCGGATCTTAACATTTTCCTGCTAGACCTAGTGTTTTGCGGAAATCTGGCGCGCAATTGTATGACGTCACTATTTTAACTATCTACGCATGTGTGGAACCAAGACCAAGCTTAATATAAAGGAAAAAGTTGAAGGGTGTCAGAATTATCTACAGTGTCGGAATATGGTGCGTTTACCCTACAACATAAGATTTCAAAAACACTAAATAATAGTTCATTAGCAATTTTTCTCCAAGTTGAACACGAGAAATTAACATTCATGAATTACTAACAAATCAAGTCATCAATTGGAGTTTAACGTGATGCACACCATAGAAGCAATTTAAGGGAGCAAACTCACATTGTTGCTTATTTAATGAAAGCATGCGTGCAACTGAATTAGATCAGGATTCAGGTTGCCAATGCAGCAGAGCATGGTACCATTCTATAGCAAATGTTAAAGAATATGAGCTTCTGGGAAATTGAAGTGTTCTGTCATAACTGGAATGCCACATGTTGCCAAACCTTCCCCCACAAATTCCAGTCAACCACTGTGGCATAGTGGCAGAGCAGAGAGTTTTTTTATACTCTCCTTCAAGTTCAATTTTCAGTGATATAAGTAGATCAGCAAAGTATCATGGATGCCAGTATTATCCTAAAAAGAAATTGGTTTAAATCTTGAGTAAATGAAGAAATTAAAACTGAACTGATTCTAAAATCTTTGTTGCCACCATGCACTGCAGGCTGTTGTCAGTCGGCACACCACGGGAGAAATAATGTCCAGCGCTGATTGGATGCGGCTTCATGCCTAGCGCTAATTGGTTGAAGTTTTAAAGAAGTCTGTCCAATGAGATGGCTAGCATTGAGCAGTCCAATGTAGAAAATACCAAGTGCTCCAAAGCGTTACAATGGATCTACAGCTTATCCAAAGCAAAAGAATTATCAATTGATTTCCTGTGAATGTAATGTGTAATAAATGCTCATGAACTGTATTAATTGCCCGATTTAAAAATAAAGAATATCACTTATTAACATTGTTAATATCACTTATCTCATTGATATGTGTGAAATCAATTATAGGAGATCCGAAAATGCAATTAATATTAACAGGAAGAAAGTTAAGAAGCATGCCTTTGGCTACCTAAATCAAGCTAGTGGTGGCCAGCAGCCAATACTCCAACTTCATGTAGTCCAATAGTTTGTAGAACCATAAATAGATTTCTTTGTACATAATTGAATCAATATAAATTGATTACAACTAAAAAGTATACAGCAATCCCTTGATTAGCACGGTTTTGAATACCGTGGTTTTGATTAACGCGGAAAAAAAAATTGCAACCTACCCTTAATCTACGCCAGTGGTTCCCAAACTTTTTCAGGCTAGCGCCCCCTTTGGCCCCCTAGTGAATTTCTAGCGCCCCCCACAGACATACGCCATTTTCTTGAAATTTAGTACGCTGAAATTTTAAAAGATAAAGGTTAAACACAAATATGTATTTCACCACTAGAACCCCATTTAGTGAACCAATATGTTTTCCAGCTGTTTTAACTGTTCCCGCACTAGAAACCTAGGATGTCTCGGGCGAATTTACGGCCGGACTCGTGGCCGGTCTCACGACCAATCTCCAAATTCAATTATCAAGAAAATATCTCCAAAACAAATGAATGCAGCTCTACTAAACTTGGAACACGCATTCATCAGAACCTAACGGTGATGTTTAGGTTGTAATTTTTATTTAAATTTCACCTTCATTCGTGAGTTGCGCGTATATTGCGAAACAGGCCAAAATTCGCATTGATCAAAGAATTTCTTCCAAACTATTGAACAGATTTGAACGAAATTTTGAATATACATTCCTAACTACCAAGCGGTGATTTTTTAGCTTATAATTTTTTTCGGTTTTACCTTTGTTTGCGAGTTTTTTTTTCATTTCACCGTCATTCTTGATTTCACACTTCCTTATATTCGGCCTGTATTGCCGGGTAATTTGTCGCTTAAATTCGCGGCGATCAAGAAATTTCTTCTAAAATACAGAACAGATTTCAACGAAACTTTGTATAAAAATACATAACCTCTAAACAGTGATGTTTAGCTCGTGACAATTTTTCCATTTTGCTTTCGTTTGCAAGATATACAGATATAATAGGAACGACCAGCTTTTCTACCGGTCGATCGATGGCTTCTATAAATCAGAATCAGTATACGTATAGCCGTATAACTCGCAAACGAAGGCAAAAAGAAAAAATGTAGACATCACCGTTGCTGAGGTTTAGGTATTTCAATACTGAGTTTCGTTCAAATCTGTTCAGTAGTTAGGAAAAAATTTCTTGATTACTGCGAATTTAAGCACGAATTGCTGTTTAAATCACGAATGAAGGAGAAATGAAAAAAAAACTCGCGAACAAAGGCACAATCAAAAAAATTTTAGTTAGGACTGTAAATTCAAAATTTCGTTCGAATCTGTTCAGTAGTTTGGAAGAAATTACTTGATCACTGTGAATTTCGGCCCGTATTGGCATATAACTATGGCAAATACAAACGATGGCAAAGTTCAAACAATTTTCACAAGCAAAACATTACCGTTAGGTCCTAATGAATACGTGTACCAAGTTTCATCGACTTAAGTTCATTAGTTTGAGAGATATTCCTTGATCATTGAATTTGAAAATTTGCCGTGAGACCGGCCTCGAGTCCGGCCGTTAATTTGTCCGAGACGTAATTTTTTTCACAACGCATCATTTTCCCGCCTCTAGCCAGAGGTGTTACGTTCGTAACAAAAGTGTTACTTTTTTGCTTATTAGATCTTATGTTGTTACTTTTGTTATGACGTTTGGAAAAATTTGCCAAATGTTGTTACTTTATTAATTTCAGCCAATAATTCTTTAAATAAGGTCCCGTTCCGTAGGCACTCAAGCTGACTACAGAGTCGGTTTAACCGCGCCTTGTCTCGTTCATAACTCGAATGGTCGAGTTTGGCAACGTTCGCCGGTAAGTGCGCCATGCCGGTGCTCTAAGTTACTCGTTAGCCTTCAACTGGTCAAGATCGCTGCCATATCCACTGCTCATTTTACCACATTTTTCTTAGCTCGCTTTCGTGTCCGTCTGTGATGATCAAATCTTGCAATCGATATTTCACCAACTATCCCGCTAGCTAGCGCTCTGAAACTCTTAGGGAAGCTCAGCTACCGGTAACAATACAATAATCAATGATTTGTTGCACGTTTCCAGGCGTATTTTTACAGAACCTTTCTTTTTACAGCCACGCACCCAGATAAATACGGGAACAACAATGTATCCCCTCGAATACTATTTTCTTCAGAACTTTGAAAAGAATTTTCTTTTGTGCATTTGCGTGGCCAGCTGAAATGAAATGAATATTATGTGGATGGTTGACCTTTGTGCACTAGTTATAAACTCTAAAGGAACTCACAAGCTGGGTTTGGGAACCTTTAATGCACGTCATCCTCGAGAGGATATTCGTCTTTAGACTGCGTATATCAATGATACGCTTCGTATCATCGATACGTATGTCGAATCAAGTATATTGGCTCGCAACGTTTTTCATGTGTAGCAATGGACTAAAAAGGAGAAAATAAAATACTTAAAAAACTAAAAAGTAGAAAATAAAATGTATAAAAAAAATTTTTAAAGACCACGTTTTTCATGTGGACTCAAAAGTAGAAAATAATTTTTCGGCAGCTACTGATCTCTGTTTGCTTTCATTCTCTTGATCTTTTGTATTTCAGTTAAAATATTTTACATCTAAAACGAAAAATGTGGGGGTGCATATGTATTTAATTGTTTTATTGATTACTTGACATGATGAATATGATGGTTCATTGAACATTTGATGAGTGTATTGCTGATATAATTCGAAATAGTGGTTGAATTCAAAATTGAAATTAAGGCATGCCTAAATGAAGATGCGCCCCACGTTTTTCGTTTTAGATGTTGTAAAATATTTTAACTGAAATCAAGAGAATGAAAGCAAACAGAGATCAGTAGCTGCCAAAAAATTATTTTCTACTTTTGAGTCCACATGAAAAACGTGGTCTTTAAAAATTTTTTTTATACATTTTATTTATCAAACTACATAATTTTCCTTGATGAATTACCGTCATAATTATGGACAAAAACGGAAGAAATATAAATCTAAGGAGAGAAAGAAATCTAATACTACTGTGCAATTGAAATTCGATTCGTTTTTCAGTAAAAAATAAATGTTAATTCATTCGCATTTCTTTTATTTATTTCCCCTATTATTTAGAAAAAATATGATGAATTTTAGTGGAAAAAAAGTTATTATGTAACTTTGCTATTTTTGAGGATTCATTATAATTATTCCCATATATTCTTGAGTTTGATTAGCGCGGTTTTGCTTAACACGGTAAAACTCGGGGATTTATTAACCGCGTTAATCAAGGGATTGCTGTACTATGAAGAGGTAATGCCCAATTTGGGTATACTGTCAACCAGGGCTACTCGGGATGGGTGGGGTAACTCGGGACAGTCCTCTGACAATGACATGGTGTAAAACCAGTATGGAATTCTGTATAGGTAATATATTATCATGTTAACAAAAGAAAATGTATCGAAAAATTTACCACCTTACACCTTCCACCAAAGTGACAATTGATACTCAATTACTCATACTCTTACACTGAGCTTGTCAGAAACTGCGGGTGCGGACACCCGGACAGCTGCACTTCCTCTAACTCGCTTGCGTGTGGTTCGAAAACCGATGAAAAGTAGGCGACTCTTCCCTCCAATACATCACTAGTCGTGTATCCATATTGACAAATTTGTAATGAATATGTTCCAAAATAAAAAATAAAAATTACGTAAACTTTCGCAGAAAATTCTCACGATTTCACCAATACCAACAAAGTTCTCGAATCCACACGGAATGATGGGATAAACTGATAATCTTTCACGGCGTATGGCAACATTGTGTTGACTGTTGACATTAGACAAGACGGTGTCAGATGTAATTACTTTATTAAGTTTACTTCTTTGCAGTCATATTAAGAGACAAATCTTTAACAAACTAATACTTTGTATAATTTTAATTGTTGAGTGAAAGCTGCGCCTGCAGCCTTGCTGGCACGCAACAACAACATTTCCAAGTGAGTTAGCCTACCTTATAGAAACTTAGCATACCCATACGTGTTTTAAGCCTATAAGAAGTCCATTTTTTTGCCTGAAATAATGTTGTATCGAGAAACTGGTGTAGGTGTATCGGGAATAATATATGAACAGTCAATATTAGAATTCCATCCTGTGTAAAACTGTTTTAGTAGCAAAACTAATTGCAATATTGCAAAACTAAATATAGTGGCGTAAACGTCAACATTTTTCCTATCTATGTAGTATAAAGGAAGTTGAAAAATACTATATTTACTAGCTTTGAAAAATTCCTGAAAAAATGGTGAAAAACAATATTTTGAAAAGTTACTTCTGCTAAGGTCTGTAGATAAAAAAATATTTGCCATATTATAAAATTTTGCTTAGAAAAAAGTGGCAGACAAGTATCAGTATGAAAACTTTATTTGTGAAATTTACATACCCCAATCCAAAAAAATGGCGGCCATTTCTGCATGGCGGGGCTACTTGGGACACCCCCAAAAACGCATTTACAGTAGAACCTCAGTTAGCAAAGGCTCCAGTTAAGAAAGAAAATTGATTAAAAACAAAGAATATTGATTACATTTACCTCGCTCAGCAAAAAAAAATTTCACTTATTGAAAAATTAGTGCATCATTGGTCATCACAAAATTGTGCATAGAATGTCATTTATGGAATTGTGCACCAGGCATCATAGAATGAAGAGTAATTGATCTAAACTATGAGTTATTTCTCCAAAACATGCGTATTATGGTTGTCACTAAAACATTCCTTTCTGTTTCAGGTATGTTTTTCATGATCTTTTTTATAGTAAATTCACTCAACCCAATTAAAATGGTGTGAAATTACAAGCTGTCCTGTAAGCTTACAGATACAGAAAAAATGCTATAAGGCTGCTTATATGAAGCTTGCAGTGGACAAGGTTGTTGTAAATGCTCAAAGGCATGTTCATGGATATGGTAATATTGCATCAATAATATGGTGATATCACATCAATAATACAGTAATTAATGTTAATGGTAATATCACATCAATATAGGAAAAACAAGTAAAAATCACAGAAAATGTCATTTATTCTACCTCTACATCATCTACAATGAAAGAGGAGGACGTCAGAGTACTGTTAGTAATGGATGAGTACACTCTGCATGCTTCAAATGTTTTAAAATGAAGTTTTATTCCAAGTGTCCCGAGTAGCCCCGTTCGACAGGGCTACTTGGGACACTCTTTATTTTGCTTCTGGCACCTTACAAATAGCATATGGAATTTTTTTGGAAAAGCCATGTGATAGCCATTGCAAAGAGCTTTGAAATGAGCCTAAACTTGTTTATGAAATGTTTCATTTTAAGAAGTTATGAATGAAAACGTTCAAAATCGTTAAGTACTGGTACTAAATAGTACCGGTTGACGGTACTATTTAACAATACCAATTTTTTTAATACCAATTAATTCTTATTAAATTATTACAAACTTACATGCAACATAATGATTGAAAACATTTATCTGAATTCCAAAATATTGCCATATTGATGTTAAAATGTTATAAGGGGGCCTACTGTACTCAAGCAGGCCTCTGATAGCATTCTGATGATTTGCCATTTAATTTAGCCTTTTTCTTGGCCATTAGTCTATGAATATTTCCCGTTTGTATTTATGATGGCCGTGTGGACTTACAATGACGGTGTAGACTTAATTTTCAGCAAGCATTTTAAACCTTTAAAAATTGCAATTCAATGCATCCTCGGACATTGCTGCTCCCAATGTTGAGTCTGTAAAACATCACTTGGGCTCATGCATAATAAAATCTATTCACTGATGCATCTCTGAAAGGTATACAACCGGCAAATGTCTAATTACAAATACCTCTAGTAAAATTCTACTTGATTTCAACTTGTCTAATTAAGTTTTCATAAAATGTTTACTACTATACGCTGATGTCATATTGAATTATTGATATTATTGCAAATTATTAATTGTAAGGGGTACTGAATTCATATATTCATTCATACCCGTAGGGGAAGACTAACCCTGTTTTTCTGCTGATCATATTATGAGGTAGTACAAGATATTGGTAGTAGTTGGCTGTGCAAAGAAAGTACCAGAATATTCATTTCAAAACTCACGATGGGTAGGCGCTGAAGTAGGCAATCTTTGACAGTTTTATGGCAGGTCCCCAAATTCAGTGACCAACCAGGCATCTCAAAAAATTTGATACTGAAAAATATCATTCCTGAATATCATTATTCAATATCATTTCTGAAAATCATTCCTGAGTTATGTCTTTATGATGTTGTCTTCATCACAACATCAGTAAGTTACATCTAATTTGACATTAATTTCTTGCACAGATTGCAACGTTTTTTTTATTTCATGAGCTTGTTCAGCTTCTAATATTTAAAATTAATAACAGCTTTCTGAGCAGTCATATACTAGTTTAGATTTTTAATGAGTTTAATCAAAGGTGGCATAAAATTTTGACAGGACAAATTGTTGAAATTTGACTCCATGCCAGTAAATGTGTGAGAACAACCATAAATTATTTGAACTAAAGTTTATTCTCAAAGTTACATATGAACTTGGTTTCAAAGATGGGAATGTAATAATATGGTTATACAAACTCTTTCCATTATACTTTGATAAATAATCTATAGTATAGCTATAAATATTTGAATTCCTGCCAAAATTGAACCTAAGCCAAGAGAGAGGAACAAAAAGAATAAATCATCGTTTCCAGAAAATTCTAGCCTCAACCTGGTGCCTGATGGTCTGAGAGTGACTCATATCAAACTTAGTGTACAAGTGACATGTGACATGAGATGTGAAGGAGCCTCCGTCCGGTAGCGATCCAGGCTTTGTCTTTGCTGTGCTTTCATCGCTTTGTACAGTACTAAGTATCCACTCCATTGCAACTTGAGACTTGCACTGGCACTGGATTGCAGTACTATCTGCACTAAGTAATTTTTTTACTTAAGAATTTATTTGTGTTTTAAATGTTAGACTGTTAGTTCCTATAACTATAACTTTGTAATAAGCCTTTCGAATGAACCATGATGCATTTGAAAATCTTGGTATATGGTTTTTGGTATATTCATGCTACCGTCAAATAGATAATAGGGGACAGGCGGGGTAAATCAGGACAGTCGTCTCACATTTCATAGAAATGTTGTAGCAGCTAAACAAATCAAAATATTGCAGAACTAAAAATAGTGGCATGAAGTTCAACATTTTTAAGACACTTCTCTTTAAGGGGAGCATATCGGTCAAAATCAAGAATTTTGACTTCTCTGGTTTCTAGTCTCATCTTAAAGTTGACATTCTGACCTATCCAACGGTACAAAAACCATCTCTGTACATTGATTTGTGCTTTCACGACAGATCCCGAGGGGTGGGGCAGGATGGAATTCTAAAATTGACTGTTCATATAATATTCCCGATACATCTAGATCCCTTTTTTGGTCCAACAACGTTGTTTGAGGCAAAAAAATGAAATTTCTAAAAGGCCTAAAACACATATGGGTATGCTAAGTTTCTATAAGATAATCACTTCAAAGCTGCGTCCCTGCAGCTTTCACTCAACAATTAAAATTATAAAAAGTACCATCAAACAGGGTAAAAAGGGACAGTCCTCCAACATTTCAAAGAAATGTTTTAGCAGCTAAACTAATCAAAATATTGCAAAATTAAAAATAGTGGCGTAAAGTTCAACATTTTTAATATCTATGCAGCATAAAACAAGTTGAGAAATCATACATTTATTACCTCTAAAAAATCCCTGAAGAAAGTGTGAAAAGTGAGATTTGGGAAAAGTACCTCTGCTAAGGTCTGTAGCTGAGAAAATATTTGTTGTATTGAAAAATCTTACTTACATAAAAGTTTCACACTGGTGTTGGTTTAAAAACTGGATTGACAGAATGTGCATATCTCATTCCAAGAAAAAATGGCAGCCATTTCTGCAAAACAGGGTAATAAGAGACACCCCCTGGGGTAATAAGGCACACCCCTAAAACTGCATTTACTGTAGGGCCTTGGTTAGCAAAGGCTCCAGTTGATGGAAAAATCAATTAACAATAAAGATATTTGATTACATTTACCTTGCCCTGTGAAAAAAATTTCACTTAACAAAAAATTACTGCATCAGTCATTACAAAAATGTGCATAGAATGTCATAGATAGAATTGAGCACTGGGCAACAAAGAATGAAAATAATAACCCAAATTATGATTTGTTTCTCCAAAAAATGATGGTTGTCACTAAAATATTCCTTCCTGTTTCAGGTATGTTTTTAACAATCTTTTTTGTTATAGTAAAATCACTCGACTCGATTAAAAGTATGCAAAATTACAAGCCATCCTGTAAGCTTACAGATACAGAAGAAATACTATATAGATACTGATATGAAGCTTGCAGTAGACAAGGTTGTTGTCAATGCTCAATGGCATGCCCATGGATATGCAAATATCACATCAATAATACAATAATATGGGAATGTATGGATAAGGTAATATTATATCAATAAAGAAAATACAAGTAAAAATCACAGAAAATGCCATTTATTCTACATTTACATCTTCTACAAAGGAATAAGAAGACTTCAGAGTACTGTTAGTAATGGATGAGTACACTCTGCATGATTCAAATGTTTTGAAATTGAGTTTTAAATAAGTGTCCCTTATTACCACATTCCCAGATTGATTTGTGATCCTTTTATGTTAAGTCTAGCACCTTGCAAATGGCATATGGAATTTTTTTGGAGACCCCATATGATAGCCCTTGAAAAGATCTTTAAAATGAGCCCAAACTCATTTATGAAATGTTTCATGGTAAAAAGTTATTACCAAAAAAGGCTCAAAACTGTCCTTTATTACCCCGTTTGACGGTATACATATCTTCTATGTAAAATATATATTTAAAGGAGTATTTCACTAATAATATTTAACTTTATAAGTATCATGGGTATTTTGGAAACATGAATGACAAGATTTGGATGTCGAAATTAAATTAATTGTCAAACTTAGGCTCTGCAGGGCTAACCTGCTAGTTGTGCATAAAAACTAATAATGTGGTTGGGCCAGAAAATCTTTGTCACTAGAAGAGGCTGTTTGGCTCGTGGACAATGTTAATGAAAGTTCACTATTTTGAGTCATTAATGCGGACTTCTTAGAGTCTGCAAGACAATGCTAAGATAGTCTTATTGTTATTAAAATCCCTTTTGTTTAGGTATACTCTCAACTTCGAAACTTAACCTCAAAATTTTCGAGAACTGCTTTTTCTTTTGAAGAACATGACCTTTACTTTTGCAATAATTGGGTATCTGTTGAAAAAATATGTATATAACCAATTAACACTGTATTATGGGAACTGACATGGCTTTAAATTTTTATTAAACCTTAGTTTATGTTGGAGATAATGCTAGGCATTTTCTACCAACTTTTCACTCTTTAGCATGACTTGAAATATACCCACTACATTATCACTGTGCTTTGAGATACTGAGATGAAAATAAAAACAAAGTGCATAATTAATAACCTTTATCAAATATAGCTGGCTATTTACTATGCCTAAATGTATATTGCATGCAAAATTCTTGGCTAATTTATCATTATTTCTATTTGTGTATTTTGTGGTTCATTTAAACTAGAGCCTATTCTGCATAATAGGTCTGACTCTGGTCAATTCAACTGTGTGTTAAATTGTTGATGAAGAATGATTAAATTAATCAAATTCACATTCAACTGTGTGTTAAATTGGTGATGAAGTATGAAGAAGTATACACATGAGTATGTGATTTCATAGCTCATTTTGATAACGTGTTTACAAACTTTCATTTCTATTTCAGGCTAAGGAAGTGCTAGCAAAAGAAGGCAATGTTCAGGAGGTCAAGAGCCCAGTCACAGTGTGTGGTGATGTCCATGGTCAGTTCCATGATCTCATGGAACTCTTCAAGATTGGTGGTCGTTCCCCTGACACCAACTATCTCTTTATGGGAGACTATGTTGACAGAGGCTACTACTCTGTTGAGACTGTCACCTTACTAGTCACACTCAAGGTACTTTTATAATATAAACGTACTCATATGGTCATTCAAAATATCTGCAAGATGTTATGATTTGTTTACATTATCACTCAACTTTTTTTACTCCAAGCATACTTTGCAGTGTCATAAGCAAGTGGATTTACAGTGGTTGACATTAGGTAAAACGTTTTTGATGGCTATTGTTTGTTGTTTTTCATTTATGATGATAAATATAACATTCTCTGCAGGTACGCTTCCGTGAAAGAATAACAATTTTGCGAGGAAACCACGAGTCACGTCAGATCACTCAGGTCTATGGTTTCTACGATGAATGCCTGCGCAAGTATGGCAATGCAAATGTGTGGAAGTACTTCACTGATCTTTTTGACTACCTTCCCCTTACTGCACTTGTTGATGGACAAATTTTCTGCCTACACGGCGGCTTATCACCATCCATTGACACTCTGGACCACATCAGGGCGCTAGACAGGCTGCAGGAGGTGCCACATGAGGCGAGTCATAGTTGGTATTTATTTTGTATGAATATTTTGTTTACCAATCCATCTTCAAAATCCTAGTACACTAACGTTTAAATGAAATTGTGATCAATGAACAAATTTTTCATCATTTGTGTGCAGTTTTTGTTTTATAGTGACACTGTACAATAATTTATTGACAACTTTTTGCTCTGATATAATTTGAATACCTCGTTACAGGGCCCTATGTGTGATCTTCTGTGGTCTGACCCTGATGATCGTGGTGGCTGGGGCATCTCCCCTCGAGGTGCTGGCTATACATTTGGCCAGGACATCAGTGAAACTTTCAACCACTCCAATGGTCTGACGCTTGTGTCGCGAGCTCACCAGCTTGTCATGGAGGGCTATAATTGGTGTCATGAACGTAACGTCGTCACCATCTTCTCGGCCCCAAACTACTGCTACAGATGCGGCAACCAAGCGGCCATCATGGAACTTGATGACTCTCTCAAATATTCATTGTGAGTTATGCAACCACTGGTAAAGGATAATTACTTTTTAGAATTGTTTTTAAGTTGTAAACTTTTGAAAGCTCCTACTTATCACTAGTACTTGAGCTTCACCACGAGTCCACTCATTTCAAAGCTATTTTCATCACATATATCACTTGATGCTAGGTGACATTGGAATGTCGTGACATCCTTGTAATGATTCCCACTTTTGTTCCAGCTTGCAGTTCGATCCAGCTCCCCGGAGGGGCGAGCCTCACGTCACTCGGCGCACTCCGGATTACTTCCTCTAAATTCGACAACCATTCTCCTTCATGCCTCCATTGGCAGTCTAGTAGCAAACGCGTTTGTCACCAACATCACATTACAGATGCTTTTATCGACGATATTTGCTACGTGCTTGTTTGCTCTGTATTGCTAGATGTTTCTTGGACGTTGCTGTCAGCATGTCATCAGCTACACGATATTGTGAAAAAATGAAGCCATTTGCGTCAATCAACGCCGGAACGTGTCTCATATTTAGGATAGTCTTTCGTGAAACCCTAATATTTCCCTTCGTAGTCTCTCCTAAGTAGTTGACAGTTTTTCTGTAGGAAGCTCATTGTGCGCGGACGATATTTGTTGATTTTTTCATACGTATCTTATTCTCATGTGTCAATGAGCTTGGTTAGCTTTTTGATTTACATTTGCATGACGCCTGAAATAACGCGCCTGATAAAAATTCTTCATTGTGGGTATTTTTTACTAATTCCAAATTGGTAACAAATATTTGGTGCATTTATGTTGCAAGTTTTTTTCTTTTGGGGGGGGGCAGCACTGCACTGCAGCATTTTTTAGGACAAGTACCTCGAGTTTTTGAAGAAGGTTCTACAACTTTATGCGTCGTGATACTGTCCAAGGGTCCTGATGCAGTGTCATTGGGCGAACATTATTTTCGAAGCATTTGGGTTTAAGGAAATGAGCATTATTCGACGCAGGCGCAACAAGACGATTCTGTCTAGTAAAATTATTAAATTGCTGTAGTGAATGTCCCACCGGGTTCAGGGATTGCCTCTGTCCTTTAATGGTCTACTCGTGTTGATGATTTATATGCGTTTGTAGTAGTTAATAAAAATTCTTATCCCATGTCACGACCGACTTCATTTGATGTTTGAAGAATTTGATTCTTCTGATGCGATCTGGGTGTTGAATCGCAATTAAATTGTTTTCGTTCACAGGATTTTAATTCGAGTAAAAGGATCGCCTATTTTATTTAGGTAGGCAATATAGACCTAGTTCTTCCCGTGTCAACGCTTGAAATTTCATGTAATTAATGTTTGTAAAGTGATATGTATGCGGCTGTAAGGTTCCAGTTCAAATCATTTCCTTTTCAGTTCGCAAACTTTGGGTAAGACAAGATCATGATGCGTTGGTAATTACTTGGGTAATAAATGTCAGGTTGCTCTACGTGGCTGCCTTAAATGTAATAGTTTGGATTGTCTGACAGCAGGTTTGATAATCACTGTTAACAGAAGATAATTTAGATCGTTCAACTAACTGTGGCTAAGTTATGTTTATATACTTGATTTTCATACGAATTAATACGGCTCTGTTAAATTGCTTACACGAATTTTTGCTGTGGCATAAGTTTTAGTGACTTGTTCACCACCATGAATATGGATGGATAATTATGAAGCAGGCACTAGGCTGAGCCGTATATTCGTCACGTTGATCATTTACCTTCGAATGAGTGAGAAGTGAACTGTATTCATGTAAATGTCTAATGAATAACGTATTAAAAAACAACTTTGCTTCGCTATTGGATATGTTTCGGATTTTTTTTTTTTCAAATAAACCATATAATCACTAAATGAGTTTCTTTGTCTGCGATGTTTTTGAGAGTGCCCTGGAATATCGAATACCGTATCACATTGAATGTCAGTTGTATTTTGCGGTATCATAATAGTTCTATGAATATTGCAGTTGGCCAGTTCCTGCAGCTGTATCCAGCCTGACTCACTTTTCATGACACTCCTTTTCAGGGTCATCACGCTCCAAATCCTCTAATTTTAACACCTCGACCGCCAGACTGACCTAGTCTAGAACCGACCATCGCTGTACGTATTGCGGTGTTTCTGCCAGACTACCACGATTGCCATCAATCCAGGCCTTCATTGAGTTACAGTCTTGGAGTTAGGCGGGTGGCCCAGTCACCAGTGGTTAAAATTCAGAGTACCAAGATTGGAGCAGAGAGGTGCGGGTTCTATCCCAGCTCTGTGCGCCAGTTTCTAGTCAGACTCGGCAAGGAGGCCGGGCGGTTAAGCAAAGAAACTTTGAAGCAGTAAGTTGCGAGTTCAAGCTCGCAACAAGCTGTGGATGTTCTACAATGTAAAAAATCGGCGACAGGCCCACGGCCTAATATACGTTGAAACCGCTACACACTTGCAAGCTGAAAACGATGAAGTGCAGAATACGTGGCGAACAATGGATCGATCGAATGCTGTGGAGAATCGGATGATTCCACAATTTTAGAAGCTGACGCTGTAATGGAATATCACCATATTTAACCGGTGTCAAAAGAACAACAACTTTTAAAATTATATTGAATCTAGAAACTTTAAACATAGCGTTTGAGACCACTCGTCTCTTGACAATAAAACTTAACTTCTTTAATATTAATTCACTATTTCAAACAATCGTCAGATCTGAAAAGATTCGGTCAAATGACACAATTTTAGATCTTCTATGAACAAGTCACGAAAAGTAAAAAGAATCGGCGACAGGCTACATCAGGCCTACTCTTCAACGCCGACATCACCATGTTATGTTATATTGAATCAAGATGAGGGTATTAGTTTGCGTCTCGGACAAATTTGGACTCGGACATCCCGCGGCCGGTCTCGCGGTCGCCGGACTGCAAACATAGAAAAAAACTAGCCAATCAACGAAAACCTCGCAGGTTAGGTCCAGTTAAGAACAGGTTCCAATAAAAACACAAAAAAAAAACTAGAAAACCCCATAAAAACACTAAGAAAACCTTTCTGGCCGCGGGTCCGGTCATAAATTTGTCCGAGACCTGAACTCAGAGAGGATATATACGTTGTTTCAGTGCTTAATTTTTCAACGTCTGCGTGGGGAACTCATTGAAGCATACAAGTATACTCATGGCTTATACAAGATCACAGAAGGATTACTAGAATTTGAAACAAGAACCAACACCAGAGTCCACGGCTCTAAACTAAAAAAAAATGCGCTGTAACACATCCATGCGACAGAATTTCTTCTCGCTTCGAGTCACCGACATGTGGAACAGCCTCCCTGATAGCATCGTTGACGCTCCGAGTATGAACGCGTTCAATAACAGACTAGACGAAGCTATGCAGGAGCATATGTTCAGTCTTAAAATGCCTAGCAAATTACGGACCAGGCAATAAGTCCAGCAGCTATCTCAATCAATCGTCGGTTATGGAAAGATCGGGTTCCAAAGGCCAGATCCCTTCTGAATCAAGTCACGAAAAATTCAGGAATCGGCAACAGGCCATGGGCCTATTTCTTCGGTGCCGACACTTCTATTCTATTCTATGAGAACCGTTATTTGAACTCCTGCTAAATTTGCGGAATACGTTCAGCCGCGGCATTCCATTGATCAGTCGTTCGCCACTTCGGCCGCTCGGCGTCTTCAGCCTTTAGGTATTACACGCCTTCGGAGAAAGTCAGTTGCGTTCACGGCGAAAGCACGTGTGTTAAATTGCGTTCTCTAAAGTAACCGGTGATTCATTGTGAGCCAAACTTAATACTTATCATATCGACACCTAATAAATATAATTTTCAGTGAATTCAGTCTGCTCCTGGAAAAACTCAACTGGCTTTCTCCCTCAATAATACAAGTTTTCAACAAAGAGTTGTGCTCAGGCTGGGAGGTGTGATATATTCATACCCGAAGTCTTAAAATCAATTATAAAAAAAAAAAAAAAATTACACGCCTTCATTCATTTTGAATGAATTCAAATTGTTAAATTTACGCTTGATTTTTTTATAGAAGTAACCATGCATTGAATTTCACAATGTCAGCTTCCGTGTAAACTGTAATTGCGGTTGCTATTGCAATAAATCTGTTGATCAATAGATGCAGTTGCAAAGATGCTGATGACCCCATAGGTATTCTCGACCGTTCAGCATTATTTCATCTCTCGTGTTCTAGCACGCTAGCTTTGTTTCGTTCTTGCTTTGTCAGGTCTTGGGAGCTGGACTGGATTTCTGCATTGGCTGTTGAGGGGAAGGGACTTCATCTTGCTTCTGTGCGGACTGATTTGTCCCCTGTTCCATTGATTGTCATGAGAATTTTCTCCTGGCTGGCAATGCGGCCAATGCCTGGCGCCTGGCATGCACACAGTACCGCATGCTGCATGGAGCATCAGATGCTGATCAATAGTACTCAAGCCGGAGTCAAGCCTTGCCCTTGGGTGTCCAGCATCCATATGTTCAGATAGGTACTTCTTGGAGGAGGCAACTTTTGCAGAAATTTTCAGCATGCAATAATAAGAGCAACAATCATCTATTTAACACAGACAAATTGCCTGGCTTCAAGAAAAAAGCGTTTATAAAGAAAGAGGCATTTTCTGCATTTATGATTTATCAGGGAATAGGCGTTAATCAAGAATATCAAGAAAGCGGCATTTGTTTTTAGGGGGGTGCTAGAGAGTAGAGTAGAGATTCACTGGGAAGTCAAAGGGGGTGCCAGCATGAAAATTTTGGGAACAACTGGTGTAGTGCACCAAAATGCCACTGTGCAGTGAGTGAACGAAGATTTAAAGACCTACGGCGACGCATTATCGGCAAAATTTTCGCCTTCAGAAGATCTTGCCGACACATTTAGATTGAAATTCTTGCATTTAATATATTTCTCAGTCATCAGCCAACTATTTAGAAAAAAAGTAAGGTTTCCGGTATGTTGGATGGATTACGATGCAGCGAAGCTTGTCTGGAAATCAGTTGCGATGAGTTCCCGCAAAAAATGTAAACAACATTTTTTCGATTGCGTAGTTTTGGTCGTATTAGAGCGGTCAGACTGCTTTATTACTTGTTCAGTTGACACTTGCTGTACAACCGGACTGTTTTTAGGGTAAAATTAGTTATTTGGGGTAACACATGCATGCAACCTTGTAATAAGTTTGTGGCTTGTAAATAATTTGTCATTACTCAGCGTAAATGGCTTTTCATTAAAAATTACCCGGCGACGCATCTTTAAAATGGCCGGCGATGCTTTGGGCTTAAAAATCCATATATTGCCGACGCTGCATCCACCCTCTGCATAGTGGCCAAAATGTGTTGAGTAAAAATCGGCCATAGGCCATGAATGCCTCTGAATGGTGTACCCCAGCTTCCCCTGGGGTGCAGAGTTTGCAAGCTGCGTCACCAAGTTACAAATTTTCAGCCCTCAATGACGCCAGCCATTTTCAAGATGCATTGCCAAGTAATTTTCAATAAGAAATGCTTAAAATGCTTCTAACAATTTTGAGAGTATATCCCTTACTCTCCAGTCTCCATGCACAGATGCACTGCAACACTTACACTCATGGCAACTGATTTCTGAACAAGCTTCACTGCATTCTGTTCCATCCAACGTTCCAGAAACCCTACTGTGTGCGCTTGCAGTTTTTCAGATTTTGAACTATTTTCTAAATAGTTGGCCAAAGACTGGCAAATATTGGAAATGCAATAATTTCAATTCAAATGTTTCAGCAAGATTTTCTGAAGGTGTAAATTTTGCTGCTGATGTGTTGCCTAAGATCTTGCAATATTCACCCACTTTTTGCACCCTGGGCCTGGGGTGTACCAGTCCTGAAGTTAAATTGTCTATATGCAGCTACAAGCAGAGAAAACATCTACCTTTAGCCTTTTAGGGCCGTGACTAGAGGTTTCCTGCCATTTCCAGAACCACAAGATTTCTGCCAGATGAATTACCTCCTATCCGATTGTTAACAAAAGTGCACAATTGGGCTGTGAGATTCTAAATGTATTGAAAATTTGTCTTCTTGTAGCCTCAAAATTTCAGAAACAAGTAGGAAAATTCCAATTCTGTGTGGCTACATGCTGACACAATGTATCCTCTTGCAACCCTGCTATAAATGCATGCATATTATTGTTTGTGCCTGGGAGTCATTTGATTCCCACGCACTATTGTCTGTAAAGGAGTCATTTGATTCTTGCATTGTCTCCAACTTTACACAAGTGTGCAAAATTTCTGATTGATAGGATAAGTAGAAGTGTGTTAAGTTTTTATTATAAGATTTGTAGCAGACACACAAATAAGAAGTGAAGTTAAAGAGAAGTGTTGTAAAAACAAGTACAAATCATGGAAAACGTAATTTATTCTATACGTTTCTACATCATCTACAAATGAAGAGGAAGACTTTAGAGTACTGTTAGTAATGCGTAGATGAGGACACAGCATGCTTCAAACGTTTAAATATTAAGTTTTATTTCAAGTGTCCAGATTACCCTTTTCCCAGGGATAATTCAGGGTGCTTTTTTTGCTTTTGGCACCTTACAAATAGCATATGGAATTTTTTTGGAGATGCCACATGATAGGCCTTGCAAAGTCTTTTAAAATGAGCCCAAATTTGTTTAGGAAATGATTCATGGCAAGAAGTTGTCAACATATAAAATTGTCCCTTATTACCCTGTTTGACAGTATGTTGCTCCATTCATCACATGCCGACATAGAACTCTTTCAACTGGTGTGATAAATTTGTAATTTTCCATGACATGAATTTAGTTTGCCAAAATTTTAAATTTTAATAATTACAAAATTTTGATTTATTGGCTTATTTTTTTACTTAATCTCAGTTATGCTCTTTTCTCAATTCAAAATAAATTTCAAGCTAAAATACTATAAGGTAATGAGATGCCCTGCAACACCTTTCAATGCACTGTGGTTATATTTGTAGAATTTTTGCTGATTTGATTGACAAGTTGACAGCATAAAATCAGATTAGCTTGACATACAATGCTCAAGCATTGTAAAAATAGCAACATTGTTATATATTTTGACATATTGCTCACAGTGAGAAGCCTGCTATGTAGCTGCTATGTCAGACAAGCAAAATCTTTTGTTATATTCCGCTTGTGAAGATAAAATTTATTGTTACTCTTTAATTCAAATATTTGGTGTTGATTTTTTAGGTTCTGTGCTAGTGAGGCACATAGAGATTAGTTTTCCATTTATGCAAATTGTCCGCAATCCACTTGTCTTGTAGTTCCTTTGCTTCAGTCAAATTTGTCTTGAATCAATGTACAAAAGAATGGATTAGTTGAATTTGATTTTGAATCCAATTCTGTGATTTTTTATTATAATGTGCCTTCAGGAATATTTGGGTTAGTATGCAATATTTGTATAAAATATATCTATCTCCTATATATATATAATTGTTTTGTGGTTTTCAGATGATAATGATTCAAAATTTTATGTACTAAAATTGTTTTAGAAAAAAATTAGCCTCATTTTATTGCATGATGTCTAATAAGAGTGTGAAGAGAAGGGAAGGACTCAAGCCTGCAAATGATTCTTCAACATCTGGCAAAGAAAAAGTAAATGCTATGGCTCTTAATTCTAAAGAAACCAACATTGTTGTCCTGCCCTCAGTGTCTGAAATAAATACTAATAATGATGAATCCTGTATTGAAAATTTTAAGAGTGATAAAAAATGTTGTTGTGTGAAAGTGAGCACTGTTTCCATTGGTACTCAAACGTGTGCTGTCACTCAAAGTGAACCTGAAGAACATTTAAATGTCTCCTTAGATGTTTCTATAAGAGCAAACAACCTGGTAGAGAAACTTATGAAAATTGTTGATGATGATGAAAATAATGGTGCTGACAATGATGCTGCTAGTAAACCAATTAAGCAATTGACTGAGAATGAGCAGGCTGAACTCACACCTCAATGCCCCTCCAACAGTCTCTCTGCAACCTTGATGCATCATCAGCCTTGTGAATTGAGTGGTAATATGAGTTTGGAGAATGGCCTTCCAGAAGCTATCACAGCAGTTCACACTGAATCGCATGAAGCAACTAGTGCTAATACAGAAGAGATTCATATTGATGAGTCTTGGCTGCAAGAACTTGATTCTATTGCATCAGTGGATGAAATTTGTACCTCTGCTAATAAATCTGAAAATTTAATACTTGATTCATCAGTAGTGCCTACTAAGCTTGTGCCAAAATGTAAGGTATCTGTAATGGTATCAAAACCTCTTAGAAACGTGTGTGATATTAGCAATGGAGTGAGTGTGGAAAAACAGCCTCATTGTAAAGAAGGATTTATGAATAAGAGGAAAGCTGGAAGACCTTCTCTTGCTTCGGAGAAAGTTCTTCTGGAAAAGTCTCACAATGACAAAATGACCATGTTTGTTGATCCTAAAGCTAAACTAGTTGATAACCATGTTGAGGGCTCAAAAGTTGCTAATGTAAACAAACAGCCAACTATAAAAAACAAAAAGAATAAACAATCATTCTCTAATTCCAAAAATTCATCAAATGATGTGTCAAATTCTACTGCCATTAGCCATGAATCAACCAATACCTCATCAGAGTTAAGTTCATTAAATATTAAAAAGATGAAGCATTCCAATAAACTTCCACTTGCTAAGCTGAGCGAGTCTCCATTAGGTTTGGAAGCAGAAGTTTCTGCTATAAATGAGAATGACTCACAAGAATATGATATATTGACAAGTAATGAGATGCTGCCTAAGATTAATCACTGTGAAACTGCTACTGTACTCTCATCACTTGAAAATATAAATGTAGATACTGACTCGTCTAATGTGAAGGATCAGACAATGAGCCTGCAAATAGAAACTGATCAGAAAAGTGTCTCAGGTCACAAACTTTCAGATGCGACCAATGAAATAATGAATCGTAAATTAGACAAATTATCAAATTCCTCATCCAAAAGTATGGACTGCACAGAATCAACTAAGACTGTTGATTTGGACCATAGTAGCATTGACACTGTTGAACTGAATCTTGGTGCATCCACTTCTAATAAGAGGGTAATAAAAAAGAAAAATTGTGGAACCTCATCCAAAAAAAGGAAATTGGAGGTGACTATAGTTATTTTTGCTGCTTGCCTGTTTGTCTAAACTTGAAGATGATGGATGCTTAAAATTTAGTTTTTATCCTCATTGCAAGAACAATACGTACTCTGGTAGTCGATTTTATAATATTCATTCACATTCATTGTAGGCTGTTGGGCTCCATTCACTTTCATTTCATGGCTCCAAAATTCACTAAAAGTTTCTTCATTTTAGGTTATACTAACTAAATTCTCACTTTCTTTATTTTAATTCCCAACTTTGATCATCAGTCATTTCTGGAAAGCCTCAGCCTACTGAGTGATGATTCCTCATTCACATATTTTACATTTATATTTAATTTTGTGCATCCTGAAAAGCTAACAACAAATTTTTCTAACTACCACAGGATACTTTCATGGCTCTTCCTGCCTTAGCAACGTATCCAAGCCTGGGTCCCGGGCCCTCAGCCGTGCCCAAAACAGGGCGGAAGTATGTCGGGGCCCACATCTCGGCTGCTGGAGGGATCCACAATGTTTTCAACAACGCACGTGCTATCAACGCTAAAAGTTTTGCAATGTTTATGCGTAGCCAGAGACAGTGGATAGCTAAACCTTTTACTGACGATCACGTCGTTCGCTACAAGGAGCAAAGCAAAGTGAGTACCTCTGTGTCAATATTTTCTTAATTATTTATCCAGTAAACAATAGGATTTGTGTAGATCCTTATTCGTCTTTTAATTATAATGCATATTAGCATTTGTTATTGATGCCATTCAACCTTCTAAAGTATTAAAAGCCGAACTAGCTTTTTGTCACATTTTTCTGAAGCTACAGCGTCTGAAATTTCTAATAATCTAAAATAAAGATTGTGGCACATAAAAACATTTTCAGAGTTTTGCCAGCCACCTGATTCTGCCGCACGGTTCTTATCTCATGAACGTGGGCTCGAGTAAGCCAGACCTGCTGCAGAAGAGCCGTGATCTGCTGGTGGAGGAGCTGGGTCGCTGCCATCAGCTCGGTATACCGCACTTCAACTTCCATCCTGGTCAGTTGCACTGCTGCTGCTCCGGCTAGATAATTCTAGTCCGTTGGCATCTATTTGACTTACTTTATTGAATAATTTTATTTCAAAAGTTTAATAACTTCAAAGGCTTATTACAAACGTTACTACAGTTTCAACCTTCATTCATTCAAGATATTATTACTAGTAAAATTTTGGGCGTGACTTGGTAAATTCAGGTATTTTTTTCATGCCAGGCTCGTGTGTTGGTGGCTCAAGTCGAGCGGACTGTTGCCGCACCATCGCAGAGAGCATCAACATTGCTCACTCTAAAGTGCCCGATGTTATCGTCGTGCTCGAGAACATGTGCAAGCAGGTGAAATGTTGCTGCTCATTTGATCTTCCAATACTTGGAAACCTTCAGTAGTGAGTTCGAAGTATTACAAAGTTGTATTCTTTATTCAATCTATTGTAATTTTCTGTCAGGGCAACACCATTGGCGGGGATTTTCACGAATTGCGCCTCATCATCGAGCTCGTGGACGATCGTACACGCGTGGGCGTCTGTCTGGACACCTGCCACGCTCACAACGCTGGTGAACTATGCTAATTATGTTGCTTCAATTACAAGGCGATACTCGTATTCGAAACTCGGGACATAACATTACCAAGTAAAATTGTTTAAAAATGATTTCTAACTCTCTTCAGATGGAACTTTCCTGTGTTAAGCTTTTTATCTGAAAATAAATATATTAGTATACCTGATGCAAAATATGTCAGTAGAGACGCTCCTTAGACTGAACTGTTTACTTGCAGTTGTCATGATCAGTGATGGCTTGAGTGTTGCTGCGATGTTGAATTTAATGTATCACATTGACGCTACAGACCGAACATAACCTAATACCTAGCTGTCTAAGTGTGTGAATTTATTCATCTCAAGTGTAAATTTGTAGTTACTTGCGGTAGAAAGATTTATTTCACAATCAGAATCTCGGTTTACAGTGTAACAATAAACTTAAACGAGATTTGCTCTCAATTTGTTGGAGTTTGCTCTTATATTACAATCAAATCCTAATTTTCCAGGCTATGATTTGTCCACAGAAGACGGGTTCAATTCAATGATAAGCGATTTTGAGAAAATCATCGGGTTCCAATTCCTTCGTGGCTTGCACATCAATGACTCAAAAAGTAAGTCTAATTTCAAGATGAAACATGATACTAAGAAATACGCGGTTGTATTGTAAAAATCAAGTATTTTAAAACATCTCTGGAAATCATGTCCATTATCGGATTATCTAATTAACGGATCTGTAATTATTCACAAAGAGACATTAAATAGTAATAGTATTATTAATTCTAAATTGTTGTAAATTATTCATACAGACGAGGCTGGTGCTCACGTGGACCGTCACGAGTGCATAGGCAAAGGCCACATCGGCATCGAGGGAATGAAACGCATCATGAACTGCGACTTATTCAACGACCTGCCTCTCGTCCTAGAAACGCCTTACACAGACGACGCTGGGTATGCCAAGGAAATTCTCATGCTGGAAGGCCTAATCAACTCCAACAATTGTGAAGTCAAGCCCACTGCAGTCAAAGGAAAGCGAGGTCGGAAAAAGAAAGAGGTTCAAAAAGTCAAAGAGGAAAACCTCATGGAAGTAAATGTGCCAAAAGGGAAAAGGAAGAGAAGCAGTATCGATGAAACCAAGGAATTGCGGCAAAAAAAATCGGAGTCGTGTGAGAATAATGCAAAAAACCCAGTCAAGCAGGAGCCAGTTGAAGTTTCGGAGGCAAAATCTACCGCTCAGCGGGGCAAGAAAAGAAAATTCACCAAGGCAAATTAAGTAGTTCTCCATCATCTCAGCTCCATTGTTCAGGTGAAACAGTTGACTGGCAAAGGAGTCATTTTATTTGATTTTTTGTTCTGTTGAGTAATAGTGTGCCAAATTCTTAATTTTACGTTGGTATTGCCAAGACGAACTCAGTTTCGAGTTCAGAAGTAATAACTCACTATGCGCTCTAAAGGATTTTATTTGAAATGCTCGTGGCTAAGTACTTTTAATTCACTGATTTTTCTGTGACAGAAACTAAGCTCTATGAGGACATTATTTTCAACATTTGCCTTCATAAAACGAATTCCTGATGGACCGTATTTATTTTGTATTCGAACAGTATTGAAATTTTTCACTTTCCAAATTAGGTCAGACAAGGAAACGTTCAAAAAATAATGCCTATCGTAAGCATTCCTTTCAACTTTTTTTGTATGGGATGGAATATTGTTAGTAAATTCTCCATCAGTTGAAATGTTTCTTAATTTCCAATTATCGGATTATTTACTCAGGTTGAGAACTCAAAAATTTTTTTTTCGTTTATTGACAAACTAGTAAAATCACATCACTCATACCCAAGTATTAAAATTGACGGGAAGTAAATTCCTGGTAAACTGATTAACATTGCATTCGGCACTTAAATTTACCTCTAGTTACGTACTGTACAAGTGGATACCAGAAGCATAGGTTCACTTAGATAAGTCCAAGTCAGTTAACGCCATCACTTGCCGATTCGATTCAACGGGAATTCATCGATACATTGAACCCGTCAAAGACAATGTCAGGCAGCTGCAGCAGCCATACAGATGATTATTGACATCACATACAAAATTTTATTGTGTATCTTCTAAAATCGACAAATTATTTTATAACTCATCTCAATTTTACCCATCATCAGAATTGATTCTGATCAGGAAAATAGACCGAAAGATCTCGACGTAAATCTCATAATTATTATAATGTTGGTAAGTAAATGCCACCTGGATAATGTATTTCAAATTTTTCCGCTAAATGTAATAAGAACTAGAACGCGTCCTCATACGAGCATCCGAGCAAGAGTCACACAAGGCATGATATAAATGATAGCTCGAGCGCTGGAGTGAGATACTAGCGTTGCCTAGTCATAAGCTCGGTGTTCGCTAGCAAGTTCCATCACGGCAATAGCTTCAAAGCTTCCTATTTGGTCATAACATCCAAAGTTCGATGAATTGTTAAATAGCTGGTAACCGATCAGGTAGAAAATCGTTGACAATATTCTAACAATAATGATTTACTGATAGTTCCATAGAAAATTACCTTCCATCTCATTGAGGTACGAGGTCAGGTGATTAGCATAAGGAAGATGAGGTAGAAAGTGAAAGTAGAGGTTATACCGTCATAACAAACAGAAATCAAAATCTTCAGATATCTTTACGATGTACATGAAGATAGAACTAAAGAAAATAGAACAAACTACAGAAAATTATAATTGAATAAAAGGTAAAAATATTGAAGATGATAATTTACGACCGAAAAAAAAGGTTTGTGGTTTGTGTCCATTTCCATCGCGAAATTATAGAGAATAGCACCACTACAGAATAGAAACTTACCGATTCTCCATCAATCTAGCAAGTGACAATAATCGAAATAATGCACAAACATTAAATGTGAAATAAAATTAGATAAAGTTTACAACACAGTGTCGAAACCACGCTTCGTATAAATGAACACAAATCGAATTGTGGCATGATTTTTTGCAAAATAAATATTTTTAACGTAAAAACGCTCCTAAACATACGCAACGAAGATAATATATATAGGTACTGACAACACCATGACACGACGTTAGCGTTCCCTTAGAGCCAAATGCAAGCTCAAACACAAAACGATAAAAACTTTAGAAAACTGGAAGGCTAAATTACCACGTTTACATTCTTCAAACGAAAACAGAGGTAGGATTAAAATAAACACAAAGTTTTATTCTCAAACAAATAATAAAGGAGTGATGGAAAACGCCAATTTAAATCTACCTATGTCATGCACATTGTTTTGAGCTTGTGAACGGCCAAACAAATCTAACTTGTTATACCGAACATTTAATTTGAATATTTCTTTAAAACTCGCAAGATTAAGCTGTATACTTGTAATTTCTTCATATTTATTTATGCACGAAAACAAGCTAAAACGCACTCACTCGATTAGGTTTCTCAACCTTACAGTAGGGATACCTCGAACTATTTACCATAACAACTCCCGTATTTGCACATTACCAGAATGGACACCAACCAATAAAACACTGGCTGAGGTTTTCGTGATTAGTTGCTTGGGCGATCAAGAGATCAACTTGCTTAGCAACATCTAACGGTTCTTCCTGATTGAGGAAGTCTCGACCAGTTAATTTGTCTCGCACTCTGTTGACTATGGCAACAGCTTTTTTATTTAGAGCTTCTGGTTTGCCATTGAGCTGATTAGCTACGCCCACAGATCCTGGGATTGCAGCTCCAGAGCCAGTGGCACCGTCGCCTCCTTCAGGAGCACCGTCAACACCACCCGCGCTAGGGGCTACCATAGGACCTACAACTGCCGCACCGTCCGCAGGCCGTCGAGGCGGTGCCTGCTGTTGCTGCTGGTCGATCAGTCGCCAGTTCAAGAGTGGGTCATAAACGAAAGCTTCGAGCATCGCCATGACCGAGTCTTTGTTACGGCGCAGTAGCGACATGACGGACTCGCATGTCATGCGATATGTGCCGTCGATTCCTGTCACTCCCATCGCGTTCACCAACATGCGGGTGAGACGGAAAGGAATTTTTTCGGGGTATTTCTCGCGGGTCATGGCAACTTCAAAACAGTCACCGAAATCAATATGGATAATTTTACCAGACTTTTGGTCGAGCATAAGATTAGAAGGGTGTCGGTCTCCCAAGCCCAAGACATACCCAATCATGGACATGGCAGCCAAAGATCGCGTGTAATTCGTGCGACGGTCAAACCAAACTTCCGATGATGGGCTTTTCAGCCACAGGAGTTTAGCAAGGTCATCTCCTTGAGTGAGTTCTAGGGCATGTTCAAAGACCTCCACTTTTTGCATTGCTGTAAGGTGTTCAAGCGAGGGTGCCATCTTCATCATTATTCTGTGCTCTATTGTTATGAGTATTTTTTTCTTATCACGCCAGTCCTTGATGAGAACATGAAGCGTGTCACAATGTGGCAGCCACCCGATCAGGCCTGAGTTAGTGGATAGAGGCACCACAGCATACCTCTGTACTGTCAGATTTCGTCGGAAAGTTTCAGGATTGTTCACTAGGAAAGTGTTGACAAGACCGAATAGCTGCATGACTCGTTCGTCCTGTCTAAGATCTTCGTGGCCCTTCAAGAGGAACATAATATCGTGACCTGTGCTTGCTCGGATGCATAGTTTGCGTGGCCGCTGTTTTGTGGAGAAGACTTGAAGTGAAGGATGCACATAACTGATGCATATAAGAGGCGCGTTGGGAGCGTAGCTACCAGGGACTGCAATGTCCAAGTCCCGGCAAGTTAGTAAGCGAGGAGACACGGAGTGCAGTTCTAATGAAGTCAAAGTCGGAATTTGTCGACAAATGCGCTTGAAGACATTGTAGTACAGTTCCCATGCTTGGTTTAAATCCCGTACGTTGGAAGATCTTTGGAAGCGCAGGCACCAATCCTTTGCTTCTGCGAGATCTCTGCTGTAAGCCTGTCGATCAAGAAGCGTTTCAGTCTCTTAATTGCTATTCGTATCTATACGTTCGTTATATAAGAATAAATCTATGAAGTTTTTCTCTAAGTTTGGGCACAACATTAACAAAAATATGTTTTACCTGGTTGAAAGCCACTTCGTTTAATGTTTCAGGCTCTTTGTCCATCATTGAGTGCAGCGGCAGGAGCGTTCTTAGCATCGCCTGATCGTTGCGTTCACCAAAATAGAGGCGGCTGGCTTCCTCCAGTGCTTCGTGCCAGCGTTCGTGACGTAGGATAGCCACTCTTATCAGTTCTTCTGACACCTGCAAACAAAACAAGTTAACGAGTTTTATGACTAAATATATTTAATTGCTATTCGCGACCAACAATGACACAAATATTCCTCGCGAATAATAAGTAGAAAACTCATCATGTTTTCACAGTTATTCCTACTAGGCAAATTTGCATGCAATGGTGTCATCAAAGTAATTTCTCTGTTAGTGAGACATTTTCAACGTAACCCTTAATTAATTTAGAAACTATCGAGAAACTATAGAATATCTTAAATGAAAAGTTTGTAAGGCCTTCTATTGTACGTACAAGGGCTGCTTGGTTGACAAGCACAGACGAGTGTTCGCGCATCTTGTTGAGGAGCTTCTCAGCAGCGTTGCTGCGACACTTGTCTGAAGACTTCGCCGCAACCGTCAGAGGATATAATAACGCCTACAAGATAAAATACTCTGCTAAGAAAGATATATATTATGACCTTCTTCATAAGGATACAAATCCAATTCACTGGGCAAAGAAGACTAAAATCATAGGCTTAGGTGCCTAGTTTCTCAAGTTCACATTCATTATATGAAAAACACACACAAAAAGAAAATAATTCGGAAAGGTACGATTTTATAGTTGGAATTATTCAACCTTAAAATTTTGTTGAACTCAAAGCAGGCATTAATCACGTATTGTTATCCAATTTGACTGGCAATTTTAGGCGTGTATAAAGCGTAGACCTTTTCTTTTGTTCATTTCGGTATAGTGATCTTGGCAAAAGTCTTTAACGCTTACCTAGGGATTGTAAAATTCAACTTTCGTTGTCTGTTCCAACTGGCAAGGTCATAGTGAATCACTTGACAAGTACTGACAAGAGCGTAGATAGAAGTAAAATGTATTCAATTACAATGCATCGGAAGAAAAATATATTAGGAAAGAGTGAAATTTTAGGAACTAAATTGGATTGCCTGCGGTGTTTAAGTTTCAAGTTAAGGGTGCATTAGTGCAGTCATGTCAGAGGCAGCGCGTAAGGTCGAGTTGTAGTTGTGGAATGTAAACATCATGGAAGCCTGTGCCGACAAAGGAACACTAACACGGAGAAAGGTGTCTTCCGTTTCAATTAAAAAATATAGTATATTAAGACTACACTAGAGCAACGACGTGCTAGAGTACATGGATTCCGTTCAGCAACCATAACCAACCGGAGGATATTGGACCGGCGCCATAACAACCGTTCACAATCCGTATTACTGCCACTTCAGACGTCGCACACGCGACCACACACATGAATGGATCTTAGAAGTATATTGTTATCAGCAAGAGTCAACATCAGCACCGATTCTAGAACGGATCGTTCATGCCAGAGCTCCACAAGAAATAAATCAATTGACTGCTTCTATGAATCTTGAGTCTACTCTTCCAAACAGCAATATTTCTCAACATGTATTCGGGCTTACTTCACCCTTCATTTGCGAATAGAACGTGCCCCCTTGGTTACGAAGAGAACATTTTTCAAATGTAGCCACAAGGAAATGAAGCCAGCGTTGAAACCACGCAATCAAGAAAAATTCACGAACCGACAACAGCGGCATGCCAATATAGCAATAGGAAATTGAAACGTTTAATCAATACATTAATACGGTGCCCCATTTTTATTGTAATAGAGATTTTCAACTTTGGCTGTAGTTTTGCGCTACCAATGAGTTAATTTGACGTGCATTGTTCTTTGAGAAATGTACTCGTTCCCTAAATTAGGTAGCCAATGTTAATCTAGCAAATTAAGGAAATGGGAACGAACCTGCGGGTGTTGCTTGCCAAAGTCTGTGATGACCTGATGCACGAGCTGGCTTACAGCTGGTCGGGGGGTGTCGATGCGGGCAATCAGTTGCGGGATCATCTGCACATCGTCAAGTTATATCAACACTCTAACATTGGCAGGGTAGACGCATTTGAATTTAGTAAACAAATCGTGAATTGGCTATGAGGTGCACTAGATCCACGATAGCCTCCGAATTAACAGTCAGAAAGATGATCAAATTGAAAAAATAAAGTGAAATTAAACCTGGTGGAATACTTAGTTGAAAATCACATAGAAAATTACGAAATCATGATTAGGACCAATCTAAAGCTAGTTAGTTTGAAAGGCTTTGATTTTAGGTGATTCCAAATTAGCGTTTTCGCTCTGATGGTACATTGAAATTTTTTAATTCAAATAAAAAAATCAATTTTCAATTGAAAGCTCAAAATTTTCAATTGAAAGCTCAAAATTTTCAATTGAAAGTCGACGCTGTTTGAACATACTGATAGTACGAGAAAAATCCGGAAGGAAAACAGCTTTGTACACACAACTTTCAGAGTGTTAAAGGAAAATTAATCTATCAAAAAAAATTTGATCTACAGCAGAGATGGCGCCCATCTCTTTCAACACAAGAAAGAAAATACAAAACTAGTATACATAAAACACAAGACTATGCCTATTAAAATCTCGCGCATATAACTGTTGCTGCCAACATGTGCGGTGAAACATTGGAACAAACTTGGAGCCAAGTGTCGACGTGAAGAGTCTTGAGTCCCTCCTTGAGGACCTGCTCAACTGACGGGTTGTGGCCGTGCTGGAACCAAATGGTGAGGAGGCGAAGACAATCTTGCACGCTCGTGCTGCTTTCGCCAACTGCAATGCTTCTGATGAAGCCCTTCACTGCCTCACACGCGTACTCGCACAGGCGCTTCTGTAACTAACGTGGAAACAATATAAGTATAAACCTAAATCCCCAAATTAAAGGGCAAAGAATATATTAAATAATCAAACTGCTAATGAAATAATCCAAGTGTTTTCATAGAGTAAATAGTACATAAGATACAAAATCGTCTAGCTCTGAACCTTTCCAGAAACAAGGCACTTAGGACGAAGGAATTTATTTTAATAAGCAGAATTCATAACTTATTTCATGACAAAGGTAATAGACTAACTCGATTTATTTCCTGGCATATTCTGGCCAATTCATTGTCATCGTTCTCAGCGCTGTCGCCCCCAGGAGAAGTTTCTCCAACACCTGCTCCGCGAGCTGCATTGGTAGCAGCAACAGCTGCAGCTGCAGTTGATTTCACCTGCAGTTGCTCTAACTTCGTTTGCTGCATGAGCAAAGCTTGGAAGTTCGAGAAGGCATAAGCATGCCAAGCCTTATAGCAAGACTCGTTAGCGACCCTTGCGTGGTGGTTATACTTGGTGATGGTAGGTAAAGTCTCCTCGTTTACTCCGTGGATATCCTCATGCCACTCACCGAGTTTCAAGTACACTTTGGAAATGAGGATGCGCACAGATGCTTCGTTGTGAAGGTTCACGGCAGCTTGGTTGAGGTGAGTCACAAATGTCTGAAGTTTGGTGTAGGCTCTATGCTGCTGGTCAGGCAGAGAGTAGAGGTACTTGGCGTACTCGTAACTGGCGTTGGGGTACATGATAGGGAGTGGCTTCTCAGGGACAGCTTCAGGGTCATGACCCACGAGAGACACTAGCGTCTTCCTGACGAGTGAGTAGCGATTGGCCTTCCTGCACATTGCAGCGAAGTCCAGCCAAGGCCGGACATCGTCTTGAGGTTTCAGCACCAGGGATCTCACTAGCAAGATTTTATGCCAGTCATCTACGACACGTTGGTTGCTCTGAGAATAGAAACCAACATATCATAGACTTGGATAATGAACAATTTTAAACACACTTGAATATTACCTAACAATGATTCAACTATTCTAATAACTATGCTAATTGATCAAATTTTTGGTTGGGATAAAAGACTCAGTAAACCAAAAGATGAAAAAGACACCAATGTCATTACCAGTCCGGACTTTTGACTCTTTATCCTGATACGACATGAATTAACAATAAAAATAATTTGACAACTCCTATGTTGACTTGCACAGAAATGAAGCTCATCACAAGATTAAATGATAATATCGCGAAAATTCGATTCACAATTATAGGAAATATCTAAGAATAGTTAATTCATCCGAGATATCTAATAGCATCGCATTGACCAAACATTCACAATTTAATATCAGGCACAAACTGTAGAGAATGGTGATCAAACCAACGAATCATGAAAATTAAAAATAAAGGATACATAATACGACATTTACGAGTGGTCCGTAGTAGAACAACACGACCAGCGCCGAATGGACTTGATCCCGTTCTCAAATAACTAAGCTTCCAACAAATCTGGACTGTCGCACCATCGGCAGTAAGCTGTTCAAGTAAAAACATGAACTTTGAAACAGACCAACCAGGCTTCAGCACAGAAGTCGGGAAAAGTATGGCCCAGAATCGTCCGGCATCATACGAAATAATTTTACAACAATCAGTCGAAGCGAGCAGCAGCGTTCCAGCACTCGTTCTCTACACCAACCAGCCGCCAGTATTTATCCTATGCATCCCACGATCGAAGGACCACTCGTCAAAGCACGATTGATTTTGGAATCATACTTTACCATCTGGAACCTAACCTCAGATGCTGTTAGCTAAAAGTTACTAAATTTAAAGATGTCATATTCAATCCTACGGCCTGGTGGTGCAAGGCAGGTTTCATGCAACCCCCAATGAGAACTGGGCCGATCGATCGCATTACGTCGTGCGCAGGTGACAATTTGAGCGCTGGCAAGGTTATGAAGTTATGCTTCAATGAAACGTTTAGTAATGGACAGTCATTATGTACGAGGCTATTCTCTCCCGTGTTAAGTGGTGTAAAGCTCATAACATTTATAAAAAACTATGTGGTGGGCTGGTTACAGACGAAAGTCTTTATTCGCGACTAATGGGTGGTACGGAAAGAAGCTAAGCGTTGCATTCAGGGCTGATTAGTGGTCAAAATTGGTGGTGCACGGCTGCGCTTCCGCCATTTGTCATATTTATGAACAAATTTGAGATTCTTAGATATACTGTACATTCGAAACTGGAAATATTTGTTCACAATGCTGCACCGCACGGTTATAGACATGACGTGCTGAAGACATTATATACCTGGAGTCTCTGGTACCACATGTTCTTGATGGCACACCGTCTCTCCGGCACCAGGGAATACTGCTGTACCGTACAGTTATATACATCACGTGCAGGAGACATTATATACCTGGAGTCTCTGGTACCACATGTTCTTGATGGCACACCGTCTCTCCGGCACCAGGGAATACTGCGTCACCTCCTCGAGCTCGGCCAGCACCTGCACGGCGACCATGCTGCTGTAGGCGCGCTCGTAGCTCTCGCCCGACATCGCCGTTAGCTCCGCGTCGTGCAGGTCCCGGGCGAAGGTTATCAGCTGAGTGTATCAAATGATGCCATTAAGAAATATAGAGTATAAGAAAAGGTTAAAGTTTAGTTAGCGTATTATACAGAAAGGTTGGGAAATGAGCGTATCAAGCAAAGGTTATAGCTGAGTGTGTATTAAACGAAACGATTACAAAATTAGAGAGCATTGGAAAACAGTAACAGCTTAGTTAGGCTATCATACGGACAGGTAGGGAATAAGCGTATCAAGCGTAGGTTATCAGCTGAATCAGCATATCATACAAAAATACTTAAAAATTATGACGAAAAAACTGTTCAGCATTTAGATTTTTTCAAGAATAAATTCATTCCTAACAAAAATAAAACAATTTTCGTGATCTATGGGTGGTAGAATACGGCTGAAACCTACAATTGGTGACATCTTCTAGTGCGGACAGTAAGCAAGGTCAAGTATACAGTGTATACTACACACCAACATCCATGATAAGGACTAACCTGCTGAGCCTTATCACACATCCCTTGCTGCACAGCGAGCACAGCCCTGAAGAAGGCGCCAGTATGGGAGTCTGCCGGCACGTAAGCCACGGTTCGCTCCATCATCGTCCATTCCTCTGCCACCCACGCTGCTGACGTGGCCAGGCGCGACATTTGTGAGCGGTAGTGCTCCGAGAGCGACTGCAACAACACATTTCAGCTATAAATATTGGTTGAATCAAACAACATTAGCAGTTATGACTAAGCAACCCAATAAGCATTAAGACAATGGTTCTTCAGAAGTTCAATTAGCTGGATCCTGCAGCATGACGAGCTCGGAAACAATTGTTTACGTAAAAGAACTAATATAGAGCGATTTAAGTTATTACAAATATAAAATATGAGTCAAGGTCCAAAATTGGCCGATGAAACAATGAACATTTTCAGCGCGTGTCGCCTAAAACCGAAATGTGGCGGCCCATTCTAGGCTCCCGTACGCGATCGTCTGTATACACACACACTGAGTACTGGCTTTGAGTCTGGTCAGAATTCTTCAATAACGGGCCGATATGATGCTATGTCTGAGCATTTCTGCGCTTGTATGATCTGGGTAGTTTAGTTATGCATCATTGTAGCACATAACATAGCTCATTGTAGGAAGGGAATGAACCAAAGATAATTAATCATTTACCGGTAGATGAAATCAAAACTCGAGCGTGGAACAGAATAGATGGCTACACGAATAATCTTGAGCAGTGGATTATCTTGTAGTCAATGATTTGGATAAAATTTGAAGTGCGTGTTATCAAGTAGTCGTGACGGTGCAGTACTACTGATTCAAACGAAATATTATATAGAATTGTGACACTCACATTCACACACTCAGGGTCCCCAATGAAGTTCCACCAGCGGCAGGTCGTCTCGTACAACTCGCCCCTGCAGAGAAGTTTATTGTTAATTAAACAAACAGTATATATAAATCTAAATCATCATAAAAAAAGCATTCTTAGACATATAGTATGAAATGAAACTAATAAGTTTCAATACAAGCAAGTAAGTAAACTATTTACCATTCTCCAAGAGCCTCCATGCATCGCATTTTGCCGAGCGCGAGCTCGAACTGTTCAGGAGTTTTCTCGAGCTGGGCGTTGTAGAGGTCGAGCGCCTGCTGCCAGTCGTGGACCTTCTCGAACCAGCGCTCCTCCAAGTGCATGTCTGTGCTGTTGTGTTTGCGTGCGAACTCCATCAAGCCTGTACACAGCCATACATTGTATGCCATTTATTAGATGCATTATGTACATTCAGTGTATAATGGTCATTTATAGTTTCATTTATACTCCTGTTAATATTATCACGCACGAAGTTATTTTATACTCCAACGTTTAATTATAAATACATCTAAACTGTTAATGATAAATTTTATCCACTCAACGACGACTTTTACGAAAATAAAATGAAACATAGAATCAAGATTGAAAACAACAAGAACAAAGTTTTCACGGGAAATTGATCGAAAAGTGTGGAACACACCGAAAAAACAAATTAAAAAAATAACCTGTTGCAGCCTCGGTTTGCCCGAGATTATTATTGATGGAAATGAGATTCTGGAGCACGTCGGGTGACGGGCTCTTGTGGAACTGTTCCTCTTTGTAGTGGAGAGCCTTGGCGTAGGCCCGGCAGTCCATTGCCTTGTTCCCCAACAATGATGCATCTACAGGCAAGCCTCCCTAAGAACAAAAATCTTTAAAGAACACACTATTTTTGAAGGCTAAAGTATTGGAGGAACGATAGATTCATTATTACTTCAAATTACAATGAAGTTTACTTAATCGCGATAATCACAGGCTACAGATGACAAATAAAACACAAACCTTGTCACTGTGCTCCATAAACTCGGTGAGGTTGAGTAAGGCTTGTGTGACCTCAGGAATGTCTTGCGCCCTGAGTGCGTGCTGCAGGGAGCTCAGGAAGTCGTCTTGTTGGCTCTCGTTCATCTCGCTCCAGGCCGCCATGAAGGAAACGTTGAACAGGTCACGGGCCACTTGCGGGTAGCCCGAAGAAACTCGGAACACAGCTCTGCGGATCAGAACAACGTCATACCAGCACTCCATTGCTCAATGAAATTTATTAGACAAGAAGTAGAGCTGCATTAAAATATTGTGGTGATAGAGGGTGACAGATGTTTATATCTGTGCATCAAGGATCGTTTTAAAATAGACTTGTTAATGCTCTTACAAATATGGAATATCAAATAATTTTTAACGTTCATTAACTGACTGTGATGTAATTTTATAACCTTAATTACCGTAATTCATAAATAAAACATATAACAAGAAACTGAAAGTCTCATGCATGACAACTCATATTTATTTCTTATTTATTTAATGTTTCTTAGCCATACATTAAATTTTAGAGAGATTTTGTTAAAGGAAGAAAAAAACCACATGCGGGTAGGTTGAACTCGAAATGCGACATAAGTTCAGCAACAAGACTCCAGTAGTGCTGACAAATTCATGATCATGGAGGCATAAAACTTACTTGAGGGCACTGCTGGGCGAAGCCTTCAGAAGGTTCATGCCAATGCCCAGCAGCCACTGCATCCATTCTTCCTTGCCCGTGTGGCGTTGAAACTCCCATGACTTCACCAACTCAGCCTTATCGAAAAATTGTGTATTAGCAACGAAGAAAAAATATCTTCCGACTCCAAGCATGGAGTAATAAGCTCAATTCACTAATAATAAATAATACTTAAAAATAACTGACAATGATCCAGGATTAGTTCTACCGACATTCAGTAAGATCGACGTTCAATTACAGTGGAGACGTCAAATGAGAACGTAACACAGTGATTAAATTCAGCTTGACCTAGACTTCGCTTAGTGTTAAGTCTGCCGTAGTCGCAGATCATCAAATCAATAGCGAGTCGATAAAGATTATTGATATAACTATTGCTTCTTGCTGTACTAAAATTGTTAAGGGAGCAAGAAGATACTTCGTATTTTGTACACGTTCACGTCTACGGTAGTTTTCCATGTTTAATATTAAGAGGTTTACTCAACTACACAATAGTAAACAATAATTTCCGTCAAGAGAGTGAATAAAATTTTAGAATAGCCAGAATAAAAAATAATAAAGTTTCGAAATGAGGCGGTAGTAGTAAGGGAGAGGTTTCTAGCGCTTCAGATCAGAAATAAGGCGGAAATACAAGGCAATAGTCACCCAGACGGAGATGTTGCTGTACGAGACGTTGGCACCCGAGGAGGACGTGCCCTGTCTGGTCTCTGAGGTCGAGGGGTTAGGCACGTCGTACAGGCTGTGGTTGGGCTTCTCGCCGCCACGCTGGAATGTCGCAGCGGCTTTCTCTTCTTCACTGATGGCGTAACCCTGAACACAATATTGTCATTAGTACAATAAATGATTCACTGATATCCCCCATGTGGATGTCAACTGCCAGCGACTGTATGGTCGTGATGCTGGCTGACCGAACCTTCAAATAAACATTAATGTTACCCCAAACCCTAAGGTGATAATGAACAAAGCGCTCACAAATGTTGCTCGCACGAACGATTATGACAGCGAGCATGAATGTTAGAGAGGCCATCGAATAAGCGACCATCATTAATGAGGTTATCTTAGGTATGATGTCATTAAAACAATAAAGCATCTTTTTTCATAATAAAAGCATAAAGCATAGACAAAACATATAGCATCTCGATTTAACATAACATTTACGGATGTGTATCGTTTCTACTATTGAACGCAGGGCAACATAAAATATTAAATATAGAGCACGTCTATTGAATTGAAGAAGATTACTTAATTATTAACAAAATAAAGAGCAGTTATCAATTCAGGAATAAAGAGGTATACAAGATCAGGTCGGAATATCACCTTAAGAGGCACGTCAGGGTTGTCGAAGAGCACCACGATGGGTGGCAGGAGCGCGTAGATGAACTCCTCCAGATTAACGCCAAACTTGCTCAACGCCTGCAGCAGCTGTAGGGACGTTCATGCGTGCAATACACACTTCAATTATTCACCAATAAAAGAATTTTTTTATAAGACAAAGATGACCCAGCATTACTCGCAGTTATATTCAACTATATAAATACACAATCATACATTTTTTTTATAAAAATATCATACATTTTTAGTGCCATAGCTAGGCAGAATTTCTTCATTGATGCAGGATTTGTTGAAGAACACGGAATAATGCTTGTAATCATTATTACACCCTTCCTATTATTATTATTATATTCATTTCATCTTATCCACATGATTACAGAAAAAGTAATGCTTACACTCTTGGTGACCGGCCTCTCCTTGGAGTCATCCATGAGCGACTTGATGATGAGAGGAATGATGTCCTTAAGATGGGCCTTAAATTCGGCGCCCATAGCCACAGCGACGCTCTTCACCACCATGATCAGGGGCTCGGCCAGCTCAGGGCTCAGGTCGCTCTTCCAGTACAGCTAAGCATGCATATAGCAGGAGATGTGTTACGTATCATGAGAACTCAATCAATGTTATTAGAACTCAATCAATCAAATTAGATAATATTCTACAAACTAATAATATTAAAGACGTCAGTACCGAGCAATATAAGAAGGCTCTAATAATGTAATACCTACTTCATGAATTAGATAATATTCAATAAACTAATAATATTCAAGAAGTCAGCACTGAGCAGTATGAGAAGGTTCTAATAAAGTTATACTTCATGAATTAAATTATATTGTCATGATAGGAGTTAATGTTACTGAGCTCACCTTAATAACTTGAACAATGTCGTCGACGTAGTTGCGTATGTGTTGTCCTACGATCTCAATGAAGGATGCCAGACGTAGGAGGAAATTGCCGCGGTAATTCTGATCACAATTTCGCACCACCTGCAAGGAAGCCACAGCTGTCAGGATGTCCACTGTCACCACCCACACTTACAGTAGCATTTATCACGTTACCTTCCGTGACGTCATTGTTATAAGCCTATATAAGCTCCTAGAGCATCCCCTGAGGCAGTCGCAGACCAACATCTCTTAGCTGCACTACGCTGTTAGAAAAATTACGGTTAACGGTATTACCGGCGTTTCAGTGGCTGGTCGGCACGTGAAAAGAAACACCGTGTCGCCGTTTTTATTCTAATTTAACACTGTAAATCCGTAAAACATCTGACAAAAACGGCGAAACAGTTCATTTTCACGGGGCGACCGGCCACTAGAATGCCAGTGGGACAGTTTTTTCACCGTTTTTTTCCTAACAGTGTACCAGCCAGTCTCTAGCATCTATTCGCATATACTTAAGACGACTCCGACAATCGTGTCTAACGTGATACTGTCGATATTGCTATCTGATCAATTCCTGTATCAATACCTCACCGTGTCTAACTTTAAATAAGTACTACCTTAGAGTTCCACTCTTTTTATTCTTCCTTATTGTATTTTACGGACAATAATAAGGAACTATAGTATCTCAGCGATAATCTTAAGTTCATCTAAACAAAACATTAATCAGCGAAGGTCATAGAAAAGACTTCGTTGATATTTGTTCCTGAACGCCTCCGGATACGGCAATGTAGCAGCAAGCATGGCTATTGTACGACATCAGTTCGAAGGCATGGTTATAAAATAAATAGGTAATGGTAACGACATTGATAAATTTATCTCAACGTCTTCAGGAACGTTGGTTGACAATAGAATTAGATAGGCTGCATGTTTGAACATTATTTTATCAAGTTACAAATTATGTTGACAACCACAAAGTCTTAGTGAAATCGTTCTCACCTGTAGCAGTGACGGCACTACAAGGCTCAGGAAAGGAACGCCTTTGGCACCCAAGGTGAAATACGTGAAGTTAATTGCCTGAAAAACAAGAAAAAGTTTAAAATTAAAAAATCCACCGGGAAAACATCTATATCAAGCAGCATTACAGGAGGTGGAGGGAATAGCAATAGTGATGGAGCCGGCTGGACATTGTCACAAAGCTGTATAATTTCCCAGAGTCGCTTCAAGAATCTGCAAGTAAGTCCAGGTAAGTGTAATGTAAGAGTAAAAGAGTAAGAGTAAAGAAGTCCGCATTAGAAATATGGTGTAACGAATGAGCAGTCACGCATGACAGCTAACTTGGCTGAAAAGTAAGAGTGTGGAGCAGTACATCTTGTCTATCAGAGCCTTGGTACATCATTGAATTATTCTTCTACTGAACACTTCGAAGGAGCAACTTCGTCATTACTAGTATGCTCTGAGCCTGAAAGGGTTGAGAACTTGCAATACTCTTATACTTGACGTTATTAATATGCCTATCGAACTATTACCATTAGCTTCAAGTTTAATGGTTTTGAATCCTTTCTTACAGTAATGTCAAAAATCAGAAGAAATAAATATTACGGTACTTTATTCCAGTAAAACAAGCACTAAATTTTGTATATGTGGTACAGTTTGAAGCTGTGGAGGCCACATCTGTCGTTTGTTAGTACTGAAAAATGTCATTTATAAACTAACCTGAAGCCAAAAAGGACGAGCCACAATAACAGGATAACAGACAGAAGAATTAAATCTCTAAAGGGCAACCCAATAAATATAACAACAGCCATGACCACACTCGCCATAAAATACAGTAAAAATAGCAAATCAACTGGACCAGACCACATCAATATACTCCATCTCAAACACCTGGGCCCCACAGCAATTACATACCTCACTCAAATTTACAATATTGCAATAAACTCCAACACAATACCCCATACCTGGAAGCTAGCCAAGATAATTCCAATACCCAAACCTGGCAAAGACACTAACATGGGGTCATCTTATCGACCAATTTCTCTTCTAAGTCCAATAGCCAAAACACTGGAAAAAATTATCCTTGCCACAATCTCATCTCATCTCCCTAACATTGAACACCAACATAGCTTCAAACAACACCATTCTACCATTACAGCACTCCAACATATCACAGAACACATAGCCACAGGTTTCAATCAAAAACGCCCGCCACTTCGAACAATAGCTGTAGCATTAGACATGAGCAAAGCATTTGATAAAATCATATCACCCACGCAAATGAACAAACTCCAAACAGTCCAGAACGCAGCACTCAGGATAGCTACAGGCTGTACCGCAGACACCAACATCCACCACCTTCACCAAGAAACCAAACTCCTACCCCTAACACAACACCTCAAACTTCACGCCTCACAACTCAGACAGAAAGCACAATACCTAACCCACCCACTACATACCCTCACCCTTCAGCCGCACCCACACCGCCTCATGAAACAAACCATTTTCCACAAGACAGGTTTCACCACCAACATAGATACTCCGCCTGCACAAGCTACACAGGACACAATCAAACAAAATCTCAAAACAATCCACACTACAATTACAGAAAACTATCTTGCAACCCACCCTCACAATAAAATTTTAAACATGCCCGCACCACAGATTCACCCATCTAAAATCAACCTACCTAGACCTGCACGCAGGAACCTTGCCCAACTTCGCACAAATAAATCACCGCTACTTCTCTCATATCTAAATAAAATAGACCCTGCCACACACCCTTCTCCACTTTGCCCACTCTGTCTGTCCAACACGCACGACACCATTCATCTTTTCTCCTGCCCTGAAATGCCCACATCCCTGTCGATGGGTGACCTTTAGGCGGACCCCGTAAACGCTGCAGGGCTGCTGGCCCGCTGGGGCGACCGACTTGGCTGGGTCCAGAACTGGGTCTAGGCCCCGCCTCGCGCCATGAAGCGAGGCGGGGAGGGTCAACAACAACAACACAACACGAGCCCACAATCAAATACGAGTTGCAGTCAATTCTACAGTAAATACTAATTTTATTTTTAGGCAATTATGTTAAATGGAAAGATATTAGGGTCTTTGCAGGAGTGATAATATAAATTTAAATCTGTTTGCATGAGCTCCAGAAAATGGTTTCTATTTTGCCCAACAGCGCCTCAGAGAAGGAATCCAAAACGAGATGATGTTTTCGTGCATAAACATTGGCCGTGACAAGCACTCAGCAAGCGACTGAGGCTCCATTGACAGGAATATTGCTAAGAGCACACCAGGGTCTGGGGTGAATACTACGCAGGAATATTGCTAAGAGCGCACCAGGGTCTGGGGTGAATACTATGCAGGAATACTGCTAGGAGCGCTCCAGGGTCTGGGATGAATACTTTGCACTGCTACACACAAACCTTGGAGACTTCCTCGTGGTACTGAGCGAGGCTAGGCTCCCTCAGCATCCTGAGCATTGCTGCTACAGAGCAGGCAGCGTAGTACTCTTCCATGGAGTTATAGTTCTGGTTGACGAGCATCTCGTTGGGTCCCGTCGCCCCCAGTACCAGCGGGCCTGCACCAGATCACTCAAATCACTTCATTTGAATCAATTTTATATGAAATAAATATGAAACTAAGGTATCGCCGATTCAAGTAAGAACATCCATGATGTACAGATAATAAACAAGCTCCATTCATATTGAACAACACGGTTTGTTAGTGAGATAATCAGGGAAAATACTTCCATGTTACTTGCCCGTATCAATTAATATTTCAACAAGTTACTGACGTGGCTTGGAGGTAACAGGTTCTTGTGTAAAAGAGAGATGATTGCTTTCATTTAAAAGTCGGTCATACAAATTGTAATTCTTTGCGATGAACATCATCTAATTATAAAGAGTATAAATTAGTTATTATTGCGAAAAAATTTGACACTGTTAAATCAATACCATACCCAGTATAGGCTTTATATAAATGGAGCTAGACGCATTTTTGTATAGCACTGAAACACATAAATGGGAATAAACAGGCATCAATAAGTGGAATAAACCTGCACATAAATAAGTGGAGGACATAATGTCAATGGAAGAGATTCAAACACCTACAGAGAAGCACAAGTGTAAGCAATAGTATCACTGTACGACACTTATTTCTGTACCTACTGCATATAGAATTCTTATGAAGCTAGGATATGAAGCTAGGATATGAAGCTAGGACATGAAGCTAGGATATGAAGCTAGGACATGAAGCTAGGACATGAAGCTAGGACATGAAGCCAGGATATGAAGCTAGGACATGAAGCTAGGACATGAAGCCAGGACATGAAGCTAGGACATGAAGCTAGGACATGAAGCTAGGACATGAAGCTAGGACATGAAGCTAGGACATGAAGCTAGGA